>NC_089752.1:47500-50000 GCF_040412425.1 Macrobrachium rosenbergii
TTTTAATTTACATGAATTTTGGCCTGCAGGCCAAAAAATACACGTAACCTGTCTCTTGAAGCCAAGAGTTAACCTCAAAGACAGACGTTAATTAATCAAAGGTCGCCTATTTAAGGGTAATTAACCCAACAAAGAATATTCAAGGAATAAAGACTTTATGATAAGCGTCGCCAACCCGGACATTTAGAAAAATCTCTTCACTTGTTAAGATGGTATTAAATACAAAAAACAAACACAACGGTTTCTCCCAAAACAATGAGTGCTGGGCATAACGAATACCAGAGTATTAAAAATGACTTGCTTGCCTAAATCCCGAGACTTACTGGGACAATTCTGGCTAACGCTTAACAATATAATAATTTGACTTAATCTAGACTTCGTACCAGCAGGTACCTAAATGGTGGCTGGAGAATGAAAAAAGAAAGATTGGGAAATACAGAAAGAGGATAAAAAGAATGGGCAAGTTTTGAACAAAAGACAGACTTTACCTTAGGACGGCGTTGTTGCGCATCAACGGACGACCGGAAGTTCTTGCAATTTCTTCTTCACTTCACTAATAGAATAATAGACAAAAGGGAGAGGCCCAACCGGACTGTTGTCTCCCTGAAAGATTCTCTCTGCCTGTTCTCTGACTGGCCTGGGTCAAAAACAGGCCCTACAGTCATGCCCTAGGCGTCTACGCTCTGTTAAAACATTCGCCAAAGAGAGAGACAGGTAGAAAGGAAAAAAGGGACCTTAAAGACCACCTATTCTTAAAGTTGGGAATATAGGGAAAAAATGCTACCTATTCCTTTCTCCAATGGATGTTAAGTTTGAACTGAAGACGCTCTAATATAGACAACGGCTTTTCCTGGTCTTGGTCAGCTGATATTTTTACAATCAAAACTTACGAGGGCGAACAGCAGTAATATTTATAAAAGCTCCCCCTTAAGGGCCTTCATTCCCTTCGGGCGTGAAAAGTCTGTACTAAGCAAGCTGTTCGCCTCTATTAGGTTACTCTTCTTCCTGAGCAGATTAGTCCTGGTTAGCCTACCTAGCTACAGAACTACCTAACCCTAGATAGGATATGAGCTATAATCACTACTTTACCTAATTCTAATAGTACTAGAAGGTGCTTACAGTTATTATAGGCTACCTCCTACAATCACGATGTTTTTAGACCTAGCCTAGTGGTACATTCTATGATATTCCCTAGCCTAACCTACCCTAACCCGCCCGTAGCACCAACCTAAGAGTTAATGTTCTAACTAAATTACAACTTGGTTTATGTTTAATACAATTAATAATTACTAGTTAATTCATGAGGGTTGCCTCATATGATAAATGGGTGCCTCACTGAGGTCTTAGGCCATGCGTGTCATGAGCATCGTGGCTCGTTTCACAATAGTTAAGATTATTGAAATTAGTTATGCCACTTACGTGATTACTGCGGCTCGGTGGTAAGTGGAAGAACAAGGCTACTAATTTGATGTACTGTCTAGGCTGTTATAAGGTGCACTTTTATTGGTATGTACAAGAAAAGGAAGAGATCACACTGGCTACCTCCTCTGGGCAAGGGCCAGGATCACTCTAAGATGGTAGGGCACTGTGCCGAGAGGGCACTAGTGCCTGGATGCTATAGCTCGGCAACTACTGGGCTCTCTTCCGCCCCTCTTCTTCTTCTTAGGGTTCCTCCAAGGCCTATTAGTAGCAGGCCTAGGAGGTGATGAGAGCACCGACTCTGGGGACAGGCCAGAAGGGCTAGCGGGCGAAGTCAGGGACAACTTCAAAGCTACAGGAGGGCTCTCTCCTCCGGCTGCTGCGACAACCGGAGCGAGCGATCTCGACTCCTGCTTCCAGGAGTCCAGTTCCTGGTCTTCCAGAGAGGGGATACCATTTCCAGGTTCCTCCAAGGGTTCATCCCCTGGAGTCAGATTGAAAGAGGAAGTCTCGGGTGCTGGAGCTCTCAGTTGCAATGATCAACTGCATGGGGAATCTTAAATCTCCTGGAGGAGGATTCGCCTCATGATTTAGACCCGGCAAGGGCCTTCTTAATTGGTAGCTCAACGTCCGTGGCCCAGACGGGAGTGTGGCACTGCTCAGTGCTCACCAAAGTGGCACTGGCAGCATTTGAGGGTCAGCATGCCTGACAAAAGGGTCCGGAGGTGCAATACCTTGCGGACGACTTGGGTTTGGCTGCGGCAGAGATTCCTGCCCCAGCAGGAGATCGTAACCTCTCCGAGTTTTGTTCGGGAGCGTCCGCTGGGCGTTGCTTGCTTGGGCAGCCCTCCCAATTTGTGGAGTGGTCTGTCCGCTTGCACGTCCTGCAGCGGTACTGCTCCTCCTGATTATCTCTTCGGGAGAGGAGGACCTCTTTTGTGGGCCAGCCCTTCGCGATTGGAGAGGGCTAGGCCTAAAAATAGCCTGGTTTGTGCCCCTTCCGCGGACCACTTGATGGGCGGAAGGTGGGGTTTGACTTTATCGAGAGTTCTAGATGGGGCCTCCGTGGAGGAATGTGGCT
>NC_089752.1:50500-55500 GCF_040412425.1 Macrobrachium rosenbergii
ATATATATATATATATATATATATATATATATATATATATATATATATATATATATATATATATTTATATTATATATATAATATTTATATATATAATCATATATACATATACAAATATAAGAAGACAGAAATGAATTTGATCTCTTCACTACCACTTTAGTTGACTTCAGATGGCATATCTGCAGCATGCACAAGTCGTCGCGGACATTGCCAGCAGGAGGGAACACACTGATGTATCGCTCGGTCGCCGAACGACGAGATATCGCCTTCACTGCCGATGGAAACTCGAGACGATCTTGAGGCCCAGTTGCGAAGGCCCGGGAAGTACCAGATATGCGGTCCTTGAAGTTCGATTCTCGGCAGATCTTCAGTTCCGAAGAGGACTTCTATGTTGCCACATACTGAGCAGAGGTGGAGTAGTCCAAACACGAGTATTACCCATTGAACTGGCTTCACGCTCAAATCCAGTTTGAAGAAAGGGTTGAACCAGTCGTTAGGCTTGTAGCACTCCTTCATACAGGAAGAATATCCCGTCGAGTAAATTCTCTTTTTTCTATCGGGGTTCCATGGGGACGAGAGGCCACGATGATTGTCCCTTTGAAAGTCAGATCGGGCATCTTCATCTCCTTCTTCATATAGCAGGACATAGAGTCATTGAGTCTCGTTTCCTCAGTAAAACTGACAGGTACATGTTGAAGAAAAGGCACGTGATTAGAGGCGAGATCCGCACACCACACAGACACCATTCCAAAGAATTGCAAGAACTGAAGCAAGCTTGTGCAGGTTTGACGGGCAGTGCCATTGACGGCCAGCGAGAGCTCTTTGGAGAAACCCAAGAAGCGCCTTGGACTTTGACAAACTTGATCGGCACGTACAGGACGCCGCTGGTGCCGACGCCAGCTCGAGAACACTTAGGCCGAGTAGAATGGGAGGAGGAGGAGGGGGAGGAGGGGGAGGGGGAGGAGAAAACGTTTGGCGACGCATTTTTTCGGAACTGCCGACGGCGTTCAGTGGGTCTAAAGAATTGCGTTGATGCTACCGGAGGCACCAGGGTGCTTAGCTTCCACACACCGTCCTCACTCAAGGGTCTATGTGTCGAAGTATTATTCCGCGAGAGCTATTCAAATCCAATCAACTCCGAGTACGCCGAACGGGAAAGCAAGCTGAGAAGACCGACAAATGCTGCATGGCTAAAACTTTGCATGTCTTGGTTATTACATAACGTTTTATTTATTAGTTATAAAAGACGTTAGGGGTATCAGTTTAATTTGAAAATGCCTAAGGACCATTATCATAATTGATATCATTGAAGACAAAATTGGACACTTTTCTTGTCTGTAAATCTTGATATATTTAAGAATGGTGGTAAGAAGGAGAGGAAGGGAAGGAAGCGTCATGTATTTGGCTTTCTCACTGTCTTTCTGTTTATAGGTATGTGGGCTTTCCATCACCCAGGACTAATTCAGGATAATTGGTTTTTCCCCTGCGAATCGGGCGAGGGATTAGTTTCACTACGGTCTCACATCGCCAGATCGCCAGGGCGGGCGAGTCAGGAATTCATGGTTAAGACTGAAAATTTTGCTTTGTTAGGCATGCTCAAAAAAATAGTTATTCATTTAAAGGTAATATCGAAAACATATTCGACTTCACAAACCAAATTTATTTTCATCAAAACAGAGAGATATGGCACCATTTTTTGGCCTCCGCTACCAAACCTCAGTTTCGCTGGCACATGGGCCAACTGGATCAAAAACAATAACAGCAGTGCTCATCACCTCAAGCATCCAGTGTCACTGGAAAGTTTGGATAGCCAGCATCTTGATACAGTTTTATCTGTTTATCAATTTATTAATTTATTTTTTCTTTTTTAATAAGTGGGATCTCCTCTTTATGTATTTCCCTTTACCTCCTCTTACTTCTTCCTAATGAACACCACGTTGTTTGGAAGCTTGAATTTCAAGTCAGTGGCCCCTTTGGTGGCCGATGTTCCATATGAATTGGTTTCATCTTTAGCATAATAATATTAATGCTATATATCAGGTCCACATTATCAATGTTCTTGTTGATTTTATAAAGTTATTACAAAAGTTGCAAAGCTTTCGAACCCTGTCCTGGGTTCATCTTCAGTCGACAGGGTTCGAAAGCTTGCAACTTTTTTTGTAACTTTTTATAAAATCAACAAGAATACCATTGAATATTATTGTGCACCTGATATACAGCATATCCCTTCTCGATCTAGAAAGAAAGACCTAATAATAATAATAATAATAACTAATAATAATAATAATAATAATAATAATAATAATAATAATAATAATAATAATAATTAATAATAATGCGCCGTAGGCCAGACGTGACGTTGATTGACAAAATCAAGAAGATAGTATCACTCATTGATGTGGCAGTACCATGGGACACCAGATTAGATGAGAAAGAAAGAGAAAAAATTGTGAAGTATCAAGACCTGAAAATCGAAATAAGAAGGATATGGAATATGCCAGTGGAAATTGTACCCATAATCACAGGAACACTAGGCACGATCCCAAGATCCCTGAAAAGGGAAGTAGCTCTAGGACTCATGCAGAAGAGTGTGCTACCAGAAACAGCGCACATAGTGAGAACAGTGATGGACTCCAAAGGAGGCAGGATGCAACTCGGAACCCCACACTATAAAAACCACCCAGTCGAATAGGATGACTGTGATAGACCAAAAAAAAAAAAAAAATAAAGATAAATAAATAAATAATAATAATACTAATGTACGAATCGAAGATTTTGCTGCAAAACAATCGTAAGGGCAATGATTCACATTATAAGACCAATATGCAGTCAGTGTGCTTCGCTGTCGAACTTCTCCGTTCCAGAGGTCCAATGTTCCTCTCACCGTGCGGCTGTGAAACAGCCTCCCTCCCTACTGAGCATTTTAACAATTTGCTTGCACTGTCTGTGTATTAATTTATTAATTTATATTTTCTTTTTAATAATTGATTTCTTCTTTCTATATTTCCTATTACCGTCTGTTACTTCTTTCAAATGAAGATCATATTCTTTGGAAGCTTGAATTTTAAGTCAGTGGCCCCTGTGAGCTTGTTTCTATATGAATATATATATATATATATATATATATATATATATATATATATATATATATATATATATATATATATATATATATATATAATCTATATATAAATATGGAAATATATATATATATACACAGTATATATATATGTATATATACTGTATGTATACAGTATATATATGTATGTATATATACTGTATATGTATATAATCGTATATATAAAGACAAAATCCACGAAGGAAAGAGAAACAGTGGAGTGCTGCGGTGTTGAAACTTCATCAATAACCAGTTTGCCCAGTATTTACACACTGCTGACAATCCTAGCCTGTTACGATTTGAGCTTCAACTTGCCAGCACTCCCAGTTCTGTATGAACGGACCCTTAAAGATCGATGCATTTTAATTTCAACTTGATCTTGCCAAGCGCCCAATAAACCCCGTTTAACCGCAGTAGCCTTTTTTTTTTCGCTGGCCTTTGCAATTTCTGCAACGGTCATTTGTCACGCAATGCAGGCTGGCGAACGGAGACAACTAAAGTTAAAGACCTACAACGCTAATGGGAGGTGGGGGTCTATTAAAAGAACTGGGTCTTGCGTCTGCCAAACTTTGTGCAGAACATAAGTGGTTTTGCAAGTCCAATTACTTCTAGGAGGTGGGGGTCTATTAAAAGAATTGGGTCTTGCGTCTGCCAAACTTTGTGCAGAACATAAGTGGTTTTGCAATTCCAGTTACTTCTAGCTTCGTCCACACTTTGATTGCGTGAGCTCACTTGTTCCGGCCGTGACTCGGCCATCGATTCAGCGACAGACACTTAATTAATCAAGGCTTGATTGTATATAGTCTTTAGAAATAATCTCGAGATGCAAAATAAAATGACGTTTGAGGCATAAACTCAACCGCGTTTCACTCCTACACCTGTGTTGATTACCTGTTTATCATCTGTTATATTGTCTTGAGACCCTTAGGGGTGTAGTGCCGTCAATGCATCTCACGCGGTAAACTGCAAGCATTACTTAAGGTTCTTTGCAGCGTCCCTTCGGGCCCTAGCTGCAACCCCTTTCATTCATTTTACTGTCCCGCTGTTCATATTCTCTTTATTCCATCTTGCTTTCCACCCTCTCCTAACAGTCGTTTCATAGTGCAGCTGCGAGGTTTGACTGCTGGTACACCTTTCAGAGTTTCCCACTGTCAGTTTCCCTTTCAGCGCCGAATGACCCCATAGGTCCCATCGCTTGGCCCTAGGCCTAAATTCTGTATTCCATTCTACTCTTCACTTAGATGTGGCTGTCACTAGGGGACGTGCAGCACCAGTCCTTTGGCGAGTTATCGAAACCGAAGATAAACTTGTGTTCATAATCAAATATCTGCAGAGATCCTCAACTAGGTAAAGCAAGTTGTTTCTGTCTAATTTTTTTTTAAAGGCTAACAATTTTCTTTTACGAAAGAATAAAGAATATTTATTAATCACTTTTTGCAAAGAGCCAAACATTTTCCAAAGAGAGTCAGTCCAAGAGGCCAAGCTGTTTAAAGGAAAGAAAATAACACAAGTAGTGATTTGGGGTGGGGCCCAATTCGGGAAGGAACTGTCATTGCTATGGAACCCATGTTGGTATGATCATTCTTTTTTTAACATACGATCTCTTCAAACGAAGCCCCGCAGGTCTTTAGGTTTTATTGCCTTATTATTACAGTTTTAAAGATAATCTTCCATTCAGACCTATCTCATGTGCCGGAGCTTTCAATCATAAAATTTCTAAGTGTTCCCTTTCTTAGGCACATTTTCTCCCAGTCACATTAAACATTCTGAAGATTTCTGTTACAAATTCAAAGAAGCACAAATAACACTTCACAACATAAAACTTTTTAAGCTTAGATGTAGATTTCCAATTTACAAAAGTACCAGTACAGGACGTTCTACA
>NC_089752.1:63000-70500 GCF_040412425.1 Macrobrachium rosenbergii
CGCACGAATATATGTTTAATATAATTTTTGAGTTAAACTGTAGAAAATGGATTATATAATGCAGTAAAGGTCAGATAATTAAAGAAATTTACCGAGGTAATGGGAAATTCACCTTTTGTCTATATTTTTACATAAATCCCGAGATGCTGGTACTAATCTCCCCCAGCCACTCGGGGATTAACGTAAAAAACATAATGAAATTCTCATTATCTTGGTAATTTTCTCAGATTATCTCACCACTTATGCATTATATACACACTTTTCGATGTTGTTTAGCCAAAGAAATTATATAAGTAAAGGGTATCTTCATGCGGCCCTCATATTTACATTTACCTCCTTATTAAATATCAGTGTAATAGTAACTGAAGTACGTAAATAATTAAGCTTTTAAGCAGGAAATAAACTGAGGCTTGAAAATCCTTACGCGTTTCAGAACATCCCATAAAATAAGGATTTTTGGGTCCTATTTACGTTAGGTTGCAATGAAGACTTGAAAGAAAACGTACTAAAATTTGAATGAAAGAAAAACGGGATTTCATGGGACACCAATCTAATATAGTCCATCCTATTATGATTACTTTGCACATAGTATATTTCTTCAGCTTTTAAAATCTGTGATGGCATGAATGGTATTGTTTCTTGATTTTATAACTGTACGGCCATTGAATTCCGCATCCAGCAGAAATCAAGTAGAAATGAAGTTTTTTTTATTTAATAAAAAACTGCAATTCAGAGAAGTTACCATTATTGAATCTCGTATAGAATTAGAGACATTCCTTCAGCCATATAGACACGTGTACTTTTCTTTTTATTGGCAAAGACATCTTATAAACTCAAATTTGACCTTAGGAACGTAATTGCTAAATGAGAAATCTCGAAAACCACGCATATACGCAAGGTATATTGTTGATTTTCATGACAATGAAGAATAAAATTGAAGCCGCAAAATTGACAGCAAATTCTTCTCATTTAAATTCTTTCAATATGGAAAAATGATCAGACGCGTCAGTATTAAATTAACGAAAGTTTTAGAGTTCAGAATAACTTTCTTCCGCTTTCCTTTGGCTTTCTTGAAGTGTTACGACTTTATAGTCATAAATTTTGAATCAAGTCCTCGCTACATAGACCATCACAGCCGCAAACCTACGAACAAAAGAGCTAAAAGTTTTTTTTTTATATATATGTTGGAGAATACAGATATCATCTACACAGAACATAGTCATAATATATATACATATATATATATATATATAAATATATATATAAATATATATATATAAATATATATATAAATATATATATAAATATATATATATATATATATATATATATATATATATATCAGAAATCTAACACGTTTTATTACACAAACCAACTAGAAGCTTGGAAAGATCCTCCGTCTATCAGACTTCCTACAACATAAAAACGCTAATATAAGACCACTTGAATCACTCCTTTTCTCCCACCCCTCTCCCGTTTACCTCCCCTACCCCCGTGATCTGTACCACAACTCTATTTCTGCTTTGTTTGTCGAGGTCTTCAGAGGACTAGTACAAAGTGGTAGTAATTCATAATATATATGCTAGCACGACAGAACATATCAGCGTACAAATAGTTGGACAACAAGCACTTGCTAGGTAGTTTGTTAGCTAGGTCCTCCTACCCCCATTAGTGGTTATTCGAATTTTACAAACCCTTTTCGTATATTCTGGTGGGCACATCAATTTAGTATTGTTTTATTGTTCTTAAATGCCACATTAACTCCAAAATTCTTGAGTATATTTGCATTTTAACTCCAGAATTCTTGAGTATATTGACATTTTCGATACCAGGCCGAACACGTTGTCATCGACATGCCTGAACCTTGCTGCATCCCATGGAATGATTTTGTGCAATATTCTGCCCTCGAAAAATTCCAAATACAAATTAATTAACACTGGGGATAATGGGTTGCCAACTGCCTTACCAAAATTTGGAGTGGAAAATTTTTCATTGAATTTACATTCTTTTACACAAATTTTAATTAATTCAGTCAGCCTGCGTTTGGAAAATGGTACAGCCGCCAGCTCCGTTGTCAAGCATAACCTTCCCGTAGGGGGTGCCACTGCCGTCAGTGCACCTGACAGGGTGCTCTGTAGGCATTACTAAAGGTTCTTTGCAGCGGCCCTTCCCTGCAACCCCATTCGTTCCTTTTACTGTACCTCCTTTCATATTCCCTTTCTTCCATCTTGCTATCCACCCTCTCCTAACAATTATTGCAGAGTGCAACAGAGAGGTTTTCCTCCTGCCACACCTATCAAACCTACCTACTCCCAGTTTCCTTTCCAGCGCTGAATGACCTCATAGGTCCCAGTGCTTGGCCTTTGGCCTAAACTCTTCATTCCATTCCATTCTATTCTATTCGAGCATATCTCCCTAAAACACTTTTCCATATACCAAAAGCGTCTTCTGCCAGGGCTAATTTTCTGCCACGGCTGTTTCCAATGGGGAAGGGAACGGCTTTGCATAATTGATTTTCAACCTCATAAAAGTATTTTCCTTAAGTTATCCGCTTTTCTTCATGGTTATATCGGAGTTCCTGGAAGAAATGGTTCGTCTATATATGTATATACATATATATACATATGTATATAAAATATATATGTATATACATACATACATACATACATACATACATCATACATACATACATACTTATATATATGTATGTAGTGTATATATATAAACTATATATGTATATTATTATATATATAAATATATTTATATATATAGATATATACAGATATAGACATATAAATGTATATACATGCATATACACATATATATGTATTTATATGTAAGTGTATGTATGTGTATATAAGATTTATAAAGAAACTCCGTGAAATTATTTTTTAATGTTCCTTGAGACTTCCAATTTGAAGTGAACTTGTTCAAGTGGAGGTCGACCTATAAGACGTCCGAAGAAGTAATTCGTCAAAGATTAAAGAATGGAGTTGTAACTTTCATCCAACTGAACCTAAAAAAAAAAAAAATAAATAGAATAAAAAATGCGCCGAAGTTTCTTCGGCTCAATCGAGTTCTGTACATCCGTATAATCAAGGCCACGAAAATAGATCTATCTTTTCGGTGGTCTCGATACACTAATACTGTATGAACCGCCCATAAACTTTAACCACGGCGGTGGTGGCCTATCCAATCTCGTTTCAGAAGCACGATTATGGCTAACTTAACCCAAGTAAAATAAAACTACTGATGCTAGAGGGCTGCAATTTGGTATGTCTGATGATTGGAGGGCGGGTGATCGACATAGCAATTTGCAGCCCTTTAGCCTCAGTAGTTTTTCAGATCTGAGGACGGACAGAAAAATTGCGGACAAAAAAAAAAAAAAATAAACGCGGACTGACAGGCAAAGCCGGCACAATAGTTTTCTTGTACAGAAAACTAAAACCTGAATCTGCAGCGATTAATGAAAAGTCGACTTCATAATTCACCAGGCGCTTTGTACAGTAGGCCTATTTGTGTTTCAATACATGATTTTCATAGACTTTGCATACTTTAACATACTCCGTAGTAGGGGGTTAGTGCCGTCAGTGCACCTCATGCGGAGCACTGTAGGCATGACTTGAGGTTATTTGCAGTGTTCCTTCGGCTCCTAGCTGCAACCCCTTTCGTTCCTTTTACTGTATCTCCTTTCATATTCCCTTTCTTCCATCTTAACTTTCCTACCTCTCCTAACAGCTGATTCATAGTGCAACTCCTGTTACACCTTTCAAACCTTTCACTGTCAATTTCCGTTTCAGCGCTGAATGACCTCATGGGTCCCAGTGCTTGGCCTCTGGCCTAAAATCTATATTAAATTCAATTCAGTTCAATTCATTTCACTTAAACAGAAGGAAATCGGGATACTGTAGTGTTCTTTTGGCTTCTGGGAAATATCCAGCTAAATTACAAGAAAAAAATCCTTCCAGTCGGGAACTAAAATAAAAGTAGAGCTTTTTTTTTTTTTACTGCATCAAAAGCAGGATGCATAGTTTTCCACGTACTGGATAAAAGCCTTACCTGTCGCAAACAGAAATTGGTATCATTTCATATTTTCGATGCATTACGTGATTCCAGTATTTTTCAAATGAAAGAGGCAAGAACAACAGAGTCGAAAATGCTTAATTAAAGGAAACGACAATAGTTTTCATTAGTTTCTTAAAGTTTCTTTTACTTTTCAGTTTTCTGTTGAAGAAAACCATTGTGCCGGCTTTGTCTGTCCGTCCGCACTTTATAATGTCTGCACTTTTTCTGTCCGCCCTCACATCTTAAAAACTACAGAGGCTAGAGGGCTGCAAATTGGTATGTTGCTCATCCACCGTCCAATCATCAGACATACCAAATTGCAGCCCTCTAGCTTCAATAGTTTTTATTTTATTTAAGGTTAAAGTTAGCCATAATCGTGCTTCTGGTAACGATTTAGGACAGGCCACCATCGGGCCGTGGTTAAAGTTTCATGGGCCAGGGCTCATCCAGCATTATACCGAGACCACCGAAAGATAGATTTATTTCCAGTGGCTTTGATTATACATTGTAACGGTTGTACAGAAAAGCAAAGACATTATTTTTTGTTTACTTTTTATTGAAAGGATTAAACTTACATTATTTACAGTTACAATATTTACAATATGGCTGCAGTATAGATCAACGCAGTATACACAGGCATTTCTATACATAAGCATAATCTCTCTAAAGTCTAAACTGACAATTTACCCATCATGCTTTAGTTACTGGCTACTTAAAAACAATGGAGTTTAGATCAATTCAGCCTCTCTGGAACGATAAGTATGTTGGCTCAGAAAACGTTCAGAAGTTTAGGGTACTGCTGTACTTCCGCAAGTAGTCTCCAGTGAATTACTAAAAAAAAAAAAACTGAGTTTTCTTTACATCATATAACACTGTATGAAACTCTCAGCCATGGCCATGAAACTTTGTCACGACCCATGAAACTTTCAGTCTCGGGCCGGTGATGGTCTGAGTCCTTGGCACCTATAGCGGTGCCAGACGCACGATCATGACTAACTTTAACCTTAAAGAAAAAACTGCTGAGGCTAGAGGGCTGCACTTTGGTAAACTACTGAGGCTAGAGGGCTGCAGTTTGGTATGTTTGATGATTAGAAGGTGGATGATCAACATACCAATTTGCAGCCCTATAGCCGCAGCAGTTTTTAAGATCTGAGGGTGGACGGACAGAAAAACAACCATCTCAATAGTTATCTCTTACAGAAAACTGAAAATAGGCTGACGTGCCAAGGGGAAATATGTCATCTCGCCAACTGATGAATGCTTTCAGATAAATACTTAACCTGCTAATCAAACCGTCCATGACCCGAAATGGTTAAATAAGCAATTTCATTAAAAGGTTTCATTAAAAGGATGAATAATGCCTGATGGCCTGAGGCGGGGCGAATGATTACACAAGTCTTTTGACGTCAGACATTAACAGAAATATGGTGTAATGCAATTTTTGGCCGTCGATTAATATCTGTGTAATGTGCCACCGTTTAGATAGGATGCGATTTTATTGCATCATGTAACATAACACTGCAATGATTGGAATAGCAATATCCTCATATATCCTATATTTTGGTTCGACGTTTCATCTTGTGTTAGCAATTCGTGGATTGCGGGGAAACAAAAATGGTAGAATTATTATGCCCGTTGATTATTCACAATGATACTATAACTCGTGATATTTGTTTATTATTTAATAAAGCTAATGAAAAAATACTTCTAATTGTAGGAACTGTGTAAATTTCAGCGTAATGCCGAAAGTTTACTATTCGAATGAATAGAACTTATTAAAAGAATTTATGAAAACAATGTATTTATATAATTATATATATGTATGTTTTTAGATATATATTTGTATATAAATATATATATATATATATATTATAATTATATATAGTTATATATATATATATATATATTATAATTATATATAGTATATATATATAAATATATGTGAGTATATATATATATATATATATATATATATATATATATATATATATATATATATATGAATATATATAAATATATTTATATATATAAAATATATATATATATATATATATATATATATATATATACATATATATATATATATATATATATAAATATATATAATTATATATATAATCACTATTCACCAAAAAGGTTGTCACATGCATTTTTAGACTTGGCAATTTTGGAATAGAATGGTCTGTTCACAAACTGGTTATACCCTTTCCAAAATGTATAGATCTCTCTGGCGTGGTTGTCTGGGTCTTCCTTGGGTAAGGCATATATGCCAAATGTATAACAACAACAGCCCAGAGATAAAATCATTTCTCCCATTACAGATATCAAATAAAACCTTTTTCGTTACGCAGAATTTTAAGTCTATTACAGGTTCACGATTGATAATGTTTTTAAGTAATTACAAGAAACGAAATCAGAGTTTCTATCAATATGGCATCTCATTTTGGTGGTGTTACCAGTACCTCACACACGGATCCACGTGCGTTTAAATCCACAGGTAAAGCAGCTTAGATTTTCTCTAGGGAGCACTTTTCGGTGGTCACGGTCATCACAGTATTATTATGTCTGGAGGCATTTCTCGTTTCTACATATACCTTGATTTCTTAACATCGTAGGTAAAGAATAAATTGGTAAAGCAAGGAAATATGAAATAAAGCATAACAGTAAGTTTGGCAAGAAAATAAACATTCGTATACAGACAGATCTCTGTCTCTCTCTCTTTAAGAAGGTTGATGGGCGCAAATTTCTCTTGGAAAGGCAAGATGTAACTGGCTCAGGGTCAAGATTTTTGAGAGAGATGAAGCGTCGCAAGGAGTCAGGGCAGAAATTCATGTGTCTCGACGAAACTTGGGTCAATCAAAATTACACTGGGCTCAAGTGAAGTCTTATATGGCGAAAAAGAATACGTTCAAACTGGCAGACCTTAAAATTTTGAGTGCAGGAAGCATCGAACAATGTCACGGCGGAAAACTGGAAGAATGCAGCGAGCACGTAGAGAAATTCAAAAGAGGATGCCCAGAATGATGGCTGTGACAAGTTGGTTGACAGTTTTGTCATCAACATAGCTGATAGCTCTGATGACTAGTTTTCTGAATAAATTATATATAAAAAAGAGGATTAGGCCTACAGGGGAAACCTCTCGAAAACAAACGCACCTTGACTTTTACCTCAGTGGTGGTGTGGAAAAAAAAAGTTGATTGAAAAAGCAGTCTTTTTAAACTTAAGATGATCGTTACTCTCGTTATAGATAATATATAGGCGACAAAGAAGTTTATTTTAATTCGTATTTCGAAAAATGAACAAGAAATATATCACCTATTTCTATAGCATTAATTAAATACTTTTAAGTATCTAATTGTGTAATAATGATAAATGTACATCTATCTACAAGTACTGACAAAATAGATAAGGTGATCATATGTAAAAAAAAAAAAA
>NC_089752.1:80500-118000 GCF_040412425.1 Macrobrachium rosenbergii
ATTATCACGATTTGATTTGATGTAGCACATGGCCAATGTTGGCTTTTTATACACGAGAAGGTAGAAGCCATTCCCTTTTTTATTTCCTTGTGTATTTCTGAGGTGTAGAGACTTGCCTTAGTCGCTCTGGTTGGCTCACCTAATGACTGTTATACAGGAAACAACAACTAATGAGAGAGAGAGAGAGAGAGAGAGAGAGAGAGAGAGAGAGAGAGAGAGAGAGAGAGAGAGTTAGTTTGTAATACAGGGATGTCGTAAGTTGGATTCAGTTAGTCCTTTCATTGTTACGTGGTGTCATATGGTGGGGCAGTGTTTGAATAACGATAATTTGAGTCAGATAAAAATATAAACACGTGAAAAAGAATAGAGGAACCAAAAGAAGGAAAGAGGGAGAACTTGTTCTTGGACCACCCCATTTCTCCCCAAATTTCGAGCCCTTACTAAACCATTTTTTCATAATTGATTACTATCATTATATATAAAACAGAAAGAACCAAACTAGATGCAATGCATGGAAGTTCATAGAACACACAATGTCTAAGCATTACAGCAGATGACGAATGAAATGTACTGAATAAGAATCAGATGACAGAGAAAGCACATGCTCGGTCAAATTCAAGTGATTCAGTTATAATATTAAAATTCTGAAGAATTTATCAGTAATTGTGGAAGCAAAGGAAAGAAAATGTGGAAGACAATAGAAAAGCTACTTGATAAAAAGATTTTGAAACAGAGAGGTGAAGATAATGACAAGAAAGGAGAGGAAATTAAAATTAAGATATTAGGAGACTATATAAAATGTTACATAGAACTAGAAAGAAAGGAAAATTGGTATGTACAAGAAATGGAAGCGAGGAATTTAGAAGAAAATAAGGTGATATTTGATGATAATTCTGCGTCTCTAGTATTTTTAGAACCACAAAAATGGCAGTATATGTCTCAATTCTGCGTCTCTAGTATTTTTAGAACCACAAAAATGGCAGTATATGTCTCAATTCTGTGTCTCTAGTATTTTTAGAACCATAAAATAGCAGTATATGTCTCATTTTTATGATGATAAATGGGAAGCCTTATTCCATTTTCGGAGAAGAAAGGCGTTAGAGAGGCGCCGTTATAAAGACTTAGAACTCGACCTTTAAAGTTACGTACCATACTCAATACTTCGAACTTCGAGTACTCCCTAATGTGTCCTCTTTCTCCTTTTAAAAGAGGTGTTTTGAACGTCTGATTAGTGAACCGTGAACGTATGTTACTCTTTCTAGGTGATCTTAATAATTCAGCATTTCACGAACTGTTTCTAAAACCATTAAGCATTTGTAGGTGCTACCTTTAAAGAGGCTGTGAGCACCGTGTTTGAAGAACGCCCCTGGATGCAGTAAAAACATAAAATAATGACGTTTCAAAGTCTTACGTAATGTTACGAAATGACTTACAGGTGTTCTTCGTTGGGAGGTGGGTTTCGTTCTCCTAAGCGCTCTGCTGGCAATATACAATTTCTTGATGGCTGGAGCAAAACCAAATAAATCTATTAAGATGAATTACAGTTGTGTCTTTCATTTTGCACTCATTCTGGGGTGCGGAAGCTGTAACCCAAACAGCTGAGAAACCATGACCTTCCTCAGTCTCCCCGGGTTTCAAGAGTTGCTAAAACAAGAGCAACCCACGTGGAATTTGGGGCTAAGTCTGGAATGGATTTGGCGTTTTGTGTCAAGGCGTTCACCTGGAAATGAAAAGTGGCCTACTGCCGACGAGCAACTTGTGGCATAATTAATTAAACGTGCATATCCTTAATAAGCCTTTTCACAAAAAAATCACCAATTACTTGAATGAATGCGGGACACACGTCCTATGTTCAAGTTTGTTTCGGTGGCGACCTTAGGATCGGAAGGTAGAGTCGGTTGCCGCTCTTTTTGTATCCTCATTCTCTGGCGAAATGCGTGGTGGGTCTCAGAAACCCAACATACGAAACACGCTCCATCTAATCCTTGGCCAGCTAGGAGGCTGACCAATCAGCTCAGTGGTCTGGTTAAACAGCGGTTGGAGAAAAGGTAAATGTTTGCTACACTTTCTTTCTTCCCTTTGATTATTTTTCACCCCGTTACTCAAGTCATTGTTAGGTCAGTAGCAACAATCTAGCACTCTGTTTTTTAGCAGGCCTGCCCTGTTTTATTTGATCTTGGTAATTCAAAGCCTCATTAAATGCGGAGGTTTGTTTGTTGTGGCCAGTGTCATTGCCCCTAACTCTATTCAGAAGTAATTTCAGGCTGGAAAAGTTACATGTTTGTAAACTGGCTGAGGAAAGCAGAGAGAGGAGCCATAAGATACTGAAAGGGTTGGGAGGTAACATGAGCGCAGGGAGAAACCTCACCTGCCCAGGGGAAAGTGGGGAAGGGCAGGACAAGGGGGTGGGGGTTTGAGCGATCGGGCAGTCGGTGTGACAAACTATGGGGTGGGGAGGGAGAAGCGATGGGCTGACAAAAACCAAAAGAGTATGGCTGACAAAATAAACCAACTGCAAGAGCTGTAAAGTGGAGAAAAAACCAGTTTCAAAGTAAGCAAAAGGCAGGAAGGCTGGAAGGAGATTCAGCCAATGTACTGAATCGGCTCAAAAATGCGTGAGAAAAACAAGGTTTAGAAAGCAAAAATGTATCCACTGGCGCGGACAAAAGCACTGTTTTTTAGCAGGCATCTTGGCAACCTGAGGCCTGATAGTCAGAGAAGGGTTTTGACAGTGGGAAGGGATTAAGGGGGACAATAAAGGTATGTTTTAAGGATGGCCTGGATAACCCAGATAAGGGTTTTGGGTCAGGGGAGAAGTGGGATGTGGGGTTTTGGTGCAATTGGGTGTTTTTGGGAAGTGTTTGCGTGAGGACTTGGGGAAACTTACACGGTAACAGGAATGGTTTTGTTGAAAAAAGCTTCGTTAGTTGACAGTAAAGCAAAGAAACCAAAACTGGGTGAGAAAAAATGGTTGGGCAAAATTTTTTTGGGGTATACATACGCTTTTTGCCATGTTTTAGTACTGGTTGGTGGTTAAATGCATTTCGCGTGTTTAATAATGGACTTGGGGAAATGGAATCCCTTTGGTTATGAGAAGAAAGCAGAGAAACGACACTGTCGATGCGGCAAAATGTGTAGGAAAGTGTTTTTTATGGGGTACAGATACACTTTCGTCGAGTTTAGTACTGGGCTGGCGAGGTAAATGCATTTCGCCGTGTTGGGGGGATATAATCTCCCAGCGCCTCATTCAGTGTTTCTTTAGTCCCGGGGGATTACCTGTGTTGCAACAAGTGCAAGTAAGTGCAATGAAACTTACAAGAATAAACTCAAAAATGTATATGTGTTTTCTTCTTTGCTATGTTAACTTACAGTTTGGGAGGATTGCATGCAGGATGTGCTAGTTTCATACGTAGGGAAAACACATTAACAAGTTATTGCACTTGCCGTACGGGATATGAACCATTCAAAACAGACGTACCCGTGTCCTGTCATATGCAGGACGCATCTGTGAACCCCAGAAAAAGGACACAGCCCCGGCAAGTAGGGGCCCGTGTTAGCAACGTTGAGTGTTAACGTTTAGGGGGTTTTCCTCAACGGGTAACAGGCGAACGTGATTGGTTAGATAAGTGTTTGGGGGTTAACTCTCCAGTCTCGGTTTCCTCAGTAAGGTGAGGATGAACCAATGGCTCCCATTAAATGTTTGGGAGGACAGTAGTAAAGGGAGGGGTTGCCTTTGTGTCGGCTCATTTAATGTTCTTGTTTGTTCTCTGTTTATTTAGTGGTTTCTCATGTCTGCGGTGCCGTAAAAAGTAAATTTGGCCGGTTCTCATGCCTCATCGTCTACCCCACCATAACCCCTTTCCTAGGGGTCCCTGAATTGTAGGTAGAAACAAGCGGGTGAGCCCGTTACATTACCCAAATAACACTGTCCCAGGGGTATACTAGACCCATAACCACATTTCCCATCGTGTCCCTAGCTTGTTGGTTGAGGGAGCAGTTACCTGTCCCAGGTGTACTCCACCCATAACCTTGCTTCCCCATTGGGTCCCTTACTTTGTTAGATGAACTTGAGGGGTTAATTACATGTTAATTATATTTGTGTGACAAAAATTGAAGGTAAATCCATAATTAGCAACCTAAAAACCATAGAAAAAGGGCCACCGCCACCATGGAGCTACTACTTAGTTGTACCGATGCCCTCCAGTGGCATCAAATAAAACGGTCTCGATCATTTCAGCCGTAAGCCATTTAAGCCGTAACATCCAAAACAAGATAAGACGTTATGTTATGGTATTTACTGTCATTATTTTATGTTTTACTTACGTCCCCAAGGGGCTGCTACTAAACACGGCTCCAGTTTTGCACGTGAATGTGCTTACAGCCTAAGTGACTTACAGCCGAAACGACCCGGACTCAAATAAAACAAGACCATTGAATGTCAACCAAAAAACTTTTATCTGGGCAAGGTTAGTTATTTAGAAGGGAGCTTAAATTGATATTGTAATATTCCCTGTGGTGGCTGTTAATAATTTTGCAGGGAACCGATACCAGTTGACGAGCTGACTGGTCATAACTCCCTCCTATGGGTTAGGTTGGTGTGGCACACACTCCATAAGTGAGGCTCGTTTCAGTGTTAGGTAAAGCCGTTGATGTCTGTTCATTGCCCTTATTCACATCGTCATTATTTAACAGTTTAACATTGGATATCCAGTGAGCTCTGTCTACTGTCTTCTTTCTTGTGGATTTCCCACCTTAACTCTTCGCGCTCTTCACGATATCCTAGGCCTTCTCGTTGATCTGCATCTTGCCACTTCCATATCAAGCACTGTATTGTATTACTTCTGTCCACTCCACAACATATTTTTTAACTTCATAGCATGTTCTTTAAGCAGTAGTCCAGCAATCGATCTGTACTATCCAGGGTGTCACTGTTCTTTATTATGTTTGCAACTATCATTGCAAAAATATTTCTGTAAAAATGTAATATGTTTTGAAGGCAACCCTTATCTAACTTAGTGCTTAGGTCATCTGATTACGATGGTAGCACACAAAGTTTCTTGCTCTTCAATTATAATCAGATGACTTTTTTCATACATGATGTGAAAACACATCTGACAAAGAGGATGAGGTTGAAGCTTTGGATGAAATTGTGAATAGACATAATTTTCAGTGCATTAGTTTTATCATTCTCATAATGTTTTAAATCATCACACTTTACATACATCCCGTCGTCTCTTGTACCATAATTTTTGTGCTGTATGGCACTGGGTTCCCCTCTTGATGCTGGTGTATGGACTTTATACCATACGCCCATCTATCCAAAAATTTCTTGTTACAGTATAACACAATTCACCTACCCCGGAAAGGTGTGATCAGCAGAAGGTCTTGCTCTATTAAGAGGCCATTGACTCAGGACTAAACTAAATACTTCTGTGTCCTTACCTTGGTCTTATCTTGCATCCTTGCAATGTACATCTCATATTTTGTTAATATGTAGTGCTGAAGTGGACTGTGTTAACTATATTTAAGTCATTTCATGTGACCAAAGAACTGAAAGTCAACCAGGTGAGCATGTATTCGCACCCCAAGATGAAGACATTTTTATGTAGCACATCACAAACCTCATACTAAACTTTAAGCCTCATCCAGGTCATGAATGTTAGCTGAGGTTGTTTTTTCCAATTCAGTGTCCATTCTGAATAAAGTTCAGCACATGCCGTAATTTCTGTGTTGTTACAGTATCAGGATATGTGATTTGGTTGTCCTCAGTCCCATTCATTTTGAATTCAGTAATAAAGAGTGGGAAAGGTATTGTATTCCTACAAAGACAGTCAATGTCATCTGTAAGTTTCAATTTGGTCACTCCATGTGGAAAATTCTATTATTAGTATTGAGCTTACTTTAGACTAGTATTTTTGGGGAGTCTCCCGAACTTAGGCAATAAATAATAGTTAGAGCCAAGAAGACCAAAGGCTCCATTATTAGCCAAAAGTACACCTGAATTTTTACAGTAGCTTGCCATGGTATGAAAATGAAACCGTCAGACCGCTAGTTGGATGCAGATGTAGTGTAATGTTTAGGTTTCGTGTGTTGCAGTTTTGTCTTAGTACACTAGCTGTATGGAGGGATGTTTGACATGCCTGGGTTGCATGAGTCTTTACAGCCATCTGACAGAATCTGGAACGTGAAAAAGGCATGAATTGCAAGCAGATGACATGCAGGCGATACAGCAAATCTAATGAATGATGAACTCAGCATGGTTGCCAGCTCTCGTTATAAAAAGAGCCAAGGAGATAATCAGCAGCCCCAATTTAAACTGATGAATTCCAGAGTAATTGTGTCCCGGATGGTGGGCTTCAGGCATACAGATTGCAGTACTGATAGCAAACCTTCAGGTTCTTTCTTTTAAATCTTCAACGACCGAGTCAACAACTGTAACCCAAGAGGGCTCCAAAAGAAAAGTAGCCCGTAGGGGGAGACACAAGTTATATATAGGAAAATGTAACAAATAAATCAATATGAGGATATATAACAATAAAAGCGATGTACTTGAAATTCAGGAGGCATCAGCACTAGGCAAACTATTTCACATTTTATATGTAACCAAGACAAACCACCTCACAAACTGAGTAGTACTAGACCTGATCCTAGATAACGAAAGACTTTGCAGCAGAAACCTGCTCAGTGTTGCTAAAACAGCTAGACCCGGTAAAGAAGAGTACAGAGGATGTTTGTCATTACAGAACAAGCATAATGAGGTCACTTTACATCAGTACCATGACTCAACATTAAAAATTGTCCAAATAAACTTGATTGATGACACAACTATTCAAGAGTTTGAAATGACAACAGTTCTCCAAACAAGAAAGAAGAAAAGAATTAAAACACTTCGATATAACAGCTTTATCTTGAAACATTCTAAAGTATTTCCACAAAATACAAGCTTTTTTTTAGCAACAGAAGAAGCAATATTATGTACATGGTTCTCAAAAGCCAATTTCTTACCAAATTTGCATATATCTTAAAGGACTCACTGTCTTTTAACACTGTACCATTTAAATGTAAGTAAGGATGTAAAGGCAAAAGTGTTCTGGATTGACTAACTATAAAAATTTGGGATTTAGGAGGGTTAGGCTTCATGCTCCAAAGCCTACTCTGCTCATTAATTTGTGCCAGATATCTATACATGGATTCTTCAACCACAAACTGAACAGACAAGGAACAACATGGAGGAGAGTAGAATCCTCGGCAAATGCAATTAGTTTGTTCTCCAGAATTTGCCACGTCACAAGTAACTATAATAAATAGCAAAGTTCCAAAACACTACCTTGAGGAACACCTGAATTGACATTAATGAAGCTACTATACTGACCATTAACACAGACCCACTGGGTTCTGCCTGTTAAAAATGAGCTTTTATGTAAGTGCTTCATATTTCACACAGTCGAAGGCTGCACTAAAATGTAAACTGACCTTGCATGCCTTTGCACTTTCATCAAGGCACTCTGCAATATGGTACATAGATACTTACAAGAATGCATTACAAGTACTAAGACCTTTACAAAAGCCAAACTGTAATGCTGGTAGCAGGGTATTATCCTCAGCAAACCTACAAAGATGCTTAAAGGGCAGTTTCTCAAAAATCTTAGATAAAACTTGGTCAATTTAAATTTGTCTATTTTCAGAGGGGCATGAGGACTGACTTAGACCCTTATGAAATGCAGTGATGTTTCCCTTTCTCTAAACAGAAGGAAAATAGTAATCTTAAGAGCAATGAAATCAGCAGTCATTTTTAAAAAGATGGGAAAGATCCTCTCAAGGTCTATGCTACCATAACTGTCAAGGCCTAGAAGCAAATTTTTTGCTTCTCTGGTGGCCATTGGACACAACTTAGGCTCTGGAAAGCATGACAAACAACACCACATACTCACCACACTGTTTGCTCACTTAGACTTGAGCCTAAAGTTCTGCCTTCTGTTCAGGGCCATATACAACATACTTGGCCCTTCTACTTAGTTTGCCCTGCGCACCTTCTGAAAGATGAGGAAGATGGACTGACTCAGAAGTGTGATTGAGTGTACACATAAACAAGGGAACGCCAATACAAAACAATATAAGACCCCAATACCAAGGCTGTGGCACTCTCCAAGATATAAAAACAGTGGTTTGTTTTGGAGTGGCCTTCTAGTAGAGATGCCGACAAGACTAGTGAGTATCTTATACACAAGAAAGCACAGATCAAAAAGGGTAAGAAGTGTAGGGTGTTCAGTGTTGTTAAGTGTGTGTGTGTGTGTGTGTGTCAACAATAAAATACATGTAATAAAATGCCAGACTATTGTGAGTTGATGCAGGCATAGAAAAAGTTTGTGACCAGAGAGGAACCCAGCAACAAACTGTCCTGGTTATCCTTAGAAGGGACGTTAATCTCTCTTGCAGTAGTATCTCAATGGACACTTGGTGCCTTGGTCAACCTACTACCTTGGAATGCCAGTAATCTTGGCAAAACAACTGACATGGAATTTTCTCAGTTAAAAATGCTTTAGGTTACAATAGGTTAGGACCTTAGTTGACACAGATGCAGATGTGGAGACAGTTTTAATGGTCTCATTACCTCAGATCAGCTGATATTACTTCAGTTAGAAAAATTCATGTTTTCATATGAAAGTTGAACAACTTCAGTCCAGTACTTCCTTCAGTTTCACTTATTAATTGATAACAAAAAAATATTTGGTATCACAATGACAGGTTTTCGTTCAAGACCTTTGCAGAAGACAGGATAACAGTGGAGACAGTCAAGGTTACTTGTGACCTTCACTAAAGGTTGTTATAAACCAGTTATTTGTAGCTTTGAAATTTGAAGATTATTTAAGTAGGTTTTTAATTGTCTACTGTAAATTTCCATCAGACCAACATCATGAAGACTATGTTTAAGGAAATGGTTTTCTGATTTTTTACCTATCTATACCCTGCTCGGTTTTAAAACTGCTTGTGTTACAGTACGTAGTGCATGATAATGTATGTCTTTAGAAATATGTAATTGCAGTGTGCTGTCATAAATCTTTACTTCTATTTCAGGTTGGTCTGTTTAACAGCTACTCAAACTGTGACTTTCTCTTGAGATGGGCACTAAAGGCATATTTACCAATCAAGAGTGGAGGTGACAAACAGGCTCATTGGGTATTGGTCCTAACTATGCTCTGTTGTCAAAAAGCATCGCAGAGTAAGTGTACTTTAATTTAATTTTGTTGCATGTAGAACCATCTTAAGTAACGTACTGGGTGTTTTATAGTGCAATTTTATTTGAACAGTTTATTTTTGATTTCCCAGCTTGATATTTTTAAAAAATACTTGATGATCCTAAAACTTTTTTGATAATTATGTATGAATGCCTACTGTATGACTGTTCATGTGTATATGTGAGTTATATTATCATTTCTTTTACCACCAAGAGTAACACCTGGTTTCGAGAGAAGAAATTATTTCATTGTTCTGCTGTACGGGGAGTATAATTTATTAATCATTAAGAAAGTTAAGAATTACTTGCTCTCTGACTATTTTTCAACATGACCATTACAGTAGTTGATTTCAGTTATAAGTCTCACTCCAGTATTAGAAGCACAGAACAATTCTTGGAGCTTGGGATGTTAGCACTTTATTTTTTGGTTCAGACCTCACAAAGTAAGATTGAGAGCCAGAAACATTATGCTGGAGTCAGTTGCTTCAGAGGAGTTTGGTGTTGGAGGTATTAAGTAATGTCTCATTCTGCGACTGAAACCTTTTGCAGTGTGACTGTGACAGGCATGGCCAGCCACTTTTACTGAGTGAGCATCTGCAAGAAACTGGTGGCTTGGTCTTATTTAAAAATAACATTGAATGATTGGTTTGGGGTTACTACCTAAAAAAAATATGCCCAAAAGAGCTTTTGACCATCTATCACCTGCTTTTAGTACTGTAGTTTATCTTCGAACTTCCTGTTCCCTGAAGATGGGATCCTGTGATTTTGGTCCCCTTGAACTTTAGGTGGCTTAGAATTGTAACTTTTGATGGAGCAGCTCCAAACATTTTTGTGGAGTGGCAGAGTGAATAGAAAGAAGAGTCGTGGTCATGGAATGAATGACGAAAGGAAATTTAAGTTTTTAGACTGTATTGATGGAAGAAGACCTGTATATTCTCTTATGCAGGTGCTGCTCTTATTGTTCTGTTTATACTTCTGCTGGTTTCCAAACCTGTCTTTATTTCCTCTCATGATCACTGATGCTAATGCTGTACAATGCAGCTTATTATTTCTTAAACGTTTAATCTACAGTTTATTGTGCGTTGAACTATTTTTCTCTAATTTCCAAGCACAGATTTGAAATATGTTAATATATTGGCATGTTAATATGACTGACTGAGTAGGTTTTAGTTACATAGGCATGAGTGTATCTGTCCTTTTATTTTATTTCAGTTTGGCTCTGATAGACCGAATGAATGTTCATTATTATTATCGGTATATTATGTTACCATACCTCACAGTATGCCTTTAACTTGCTAACCAAACTTCCAAAGAAAAGAGCAGACACTAGTAATCGACAAACCCACCATACAGAGTAATACAATAGTAATACAGAGAAAGCTTAAAGAGATATAAATAAAAAAAGATGAATGGAAGAACGTATAAATATGTAAAAAAAATGTTACTGTTATGTTGCAGTTAAGAATGAGATGTGTAGGTGGGAGAGGTTTGTGAAATTCCTGTGTGCTGAAGTTAAGAATTATGAAGTTGTATATTAATTGTGATTCAGATATTATGGAAACTATAAAATACTGCTGGTGCCTGTTTGAATCTGAACAACTTTTGTGTAGAATTTGAGAGAATGATTTTGTTTCAGTCTTTTCCCTGTCTGGATTGTCATCAAATATTTTTAATGTCGTTGCTTAAACCTTGATTTTTTGTCAGGTTAATGACATCGGTATAAAGTTGAAAATCTACCCATAGAAGAATTGTCTGCCAGAAATCATAACTCCCTTTATACCTGCTGCTCAAGGAACGACCCCATTGTGGCGTAAGGCCAGCTTCGTCTAACAGAAGACATCAAGCTTTACCTGATCTGTCGCCGACCTCCCTTTCATGCTAAGATTTTGTTTGAGAGGAGTTTTATAATGACTTACGCACTCGTAGAGTCCATTCTGTGGGGTATACTTGTAAGTACAGATAAGCACCATGTCTGAATATTTGTCACTTTTTAGATAATATTTCATAGATACCTTTGTACCTATGAGATAGCAATGATTTAAAAGGTTCTTGAGGACATATACTTTTTTTCTTTATGCTGTGTAATGACTCCAGGGGTATATTGCCTGACCTTTGGTTATGCTCCATACTGACTGGGTACATTCATTTATTCATTATTAATTTTTCCTTTTTTGTCAGTGACCAAGCCTTGAAACCTCAACCTTTGCCTCAGTCTTTTGCACATTCTTGTGTTCAAGGCTTAGTCCCCTGGACTACGAGGCTTTTGTTAGTTGAAGATTTTGAGAACGGTTTTCATATTACATTTAGTCTGCATCTTTAAGTTCCTAAACTGTGTACAACACTTCTTTGTACAATACTTCTTTTGGTTATGTCGTCTTTGTTAGTTAAACCTTTAAATGCTACTTTGTGTTAAGCATTCTTTTCCTTGTATTTCATCTGGTAAGAAATATTAGTGTATATTAAGACTAGATTAATGATAATATAACATCATTTGTTTAAAGTAGTCAATGTTTGGGGACTTTTAAAAAATCATAATGTTTGGGGACTTTGCAAGAATAAAAATAGTAATGAAAAGGAAACTGAATATAAGTACATATATTTTGGAAAAGTTTGGAAGTTGGTATTATCGAGTCGTGTAATAGAATATATCTAAAAGTCATTGTATGGAGATGATGCAATGAAGAAGGTTCACGATACATTATATACTTGTATGATAAAACGTCTGAAGGATGTGAAGGGAAGAATCATCGTAAAATATTATGAGTTTTGCAAAACAAATGTAATTTTTAAGCATTTTATATACCTGTTGCACTCTATGACCAATTGATCTGCTAAGCAGTTGTAATAATTTGAATTTGTGCAGATGCCAGCGAGCTAAATTCTTTAGTGGGTTACAGTGGGCATGTTCATTTTTGCATAATTTGTATCTGCAATGATAGTAATTTTCCGTGAGCAGGATTATGTGCGCTTGTTTAGGATGGCTATCTTAATGTACAGAAGTGACAGAAGTATTTTATACTTATGTGGTTCACCTTAATCCAGCCAAGATTTTGGTCCTGCATTAACAACAGTCAGGGTTTTTCAAATATTTACTTCATATCCATGTAACGTAAATTATATGTTTAGCAAACCTTTACGAAAGTGTAAACATGACACATTGAGAGTTTATGCCTATGTAGATCAGCTGGGAAGAATAGGTGTACAGAAATCAATCAGTCACTCATGCAAGATTTTATTGCCATAAGTTAGATATTTGTTGGTTAAGCAACATTAATCATCAATTATTATTATTATTATTATTATTATTATTATTATTATTATTATTATTATTATTATCATTGCTGTTGTTGTTATTATTATCATCTCATTTTCTATTTAAAATTTCAAAGAGAGGTCAGTTTATTTATATCAGTCTCAAGTTATCCTTGAAGAAGGAAATGCATAATTTTTGTTAAGCATTCATTTTGAATGTCTTGAATCTAATTTTAGTGTTTTAACATAAGTCTAAAAGAGGTGGACAGGAAAGGAGAAAGGGGACAGCAGTATCACATGCATCAAAGAATTTGAACAAGTTGCAGCACTTGAGCAATCACACAAAGAGAAGGAAAGCAGTTAAAAACACATTACATTGAAGAGTGCCTTGTGATGTATGAAATAAGGCATGGTAAAACCATAGTTCCTTTCTTATTCAATGAGTTTATTTGTCTTTTTACGCTCTGATTGTAAAAGTCACCTGAACAGGTATCGTTTATCGTTTGTCAGACAATGACTGTTCCTGCATATATTTCTCGTTTCAAGTACTTTTGGTTTTTCGGAATTAGATTTCCACAGTTAGTTTTGTAGCCACTATATACATTCCATATCAGTTATAGCTGGTTGATTCCTTTTATATTTCACATGGTAGTACATATCCTGATAGCAGTTGTCTAAAAAATACTCAGATTGTATCATTCATACTTTATGCTGGGAATTTCAGACTTCCTTAGGTGTATAGCAGTTTCTAAAAGGCAGTCTCTCATTCATTTTCCAGTTTAATGGTGCACAACTAGAAATTGGATAAAGGGGTGAATTTTTCATCTGGCACACTGAATACAAAGTTCTGCTGTAGATGGGATTTTCTGCCATTTTGAAAAAGCTCACGCATTCTGTACATGTGATATTTGTGTTTTATATATGTTCAGGTTTTATGAGGGTTTTAAAAGGCAGAACACATTTTCATTTTTGAAAGTTTTTGTGAAGTGAAGCGGAGATTCCTTTCTTTATCTTTCCATTAAAATGCTCTTGTTTGAATGTTTAAGAATCTAAAGGAAGAATCCTGCAAGCTAGAAAGATGTGTCTGTTAAAGGATGTCAGTTTGAAATTTCAATGTTTGACATACTGTCGGTCAGTGCTGTTACGTGTAAGAGTATTTTTGCCTGATTACAGACAGAAATGATGTAGACTTTTTATAGAGGTATTTCTCAAATAGATGGATTCTGAAATTAGTGAATTTGAGTAAGGAAGTGTTGCAAATCAATTTTCATTTGATTAACTGTTTTAATGTCATGTCAGTTAATAGTGTTTATAGCTTATCGTCTCACTATCTGAGCCTTTTAAAAATAGAAAAAAGACAGTTTTTTCAAGTTTTTCCCATTTTTGGAATTAAAAGAAAATTTTTCATTTTTGAAGGGTATTAGTGTGTGTTCTGCGTATTAATACTCTTAGGTATGTTTAGTATGGCACCTCATTGCAGCAGTGGCCAAATCAGAAAAAAGATGCATTTTTAATGGCTGTTTTCATGTGCAGTTGTACATGAATTTGCTGTTTCAGTTCATTTGAGATACTTAGTTTAGTATGAATCAAGAGAGGAGTTTTCTGTTCATTTAGTTTAGAGGGTATAGTTTCAAAACCTTATTGCAAGTTTAGATGAAGGTAACCAAGTCAGGGGAGTTTTCATCCATTGGTAGCGACAAATTTGATAGGTTTTATTTACATTTTACAAGCAATAACTCTGGTCTTGGTTTTCTTTGAGCTTAGGTGTTGTTTGTGTCTGTGAGACATAAAAATTGGTATAAAGGACTGTTCATGTTAGGTTATTTGTAACTTCGAGAATGTTCATTTTCAGTTCCTGTTCACAGATAGCTTTATATTTTGTTAGGTCTCTTTGCATTGAGATTAGTATGGTCTGTTGATGTCTAGGCCTTTTTATCAGTTTTGTTTTTAAAATTAATGGTCTGTTTCTTACAGTAAAATATAATGCCTTGAATTATGAGGCCAGTTAAAAATTTGTAGTCATTAATGCAGTATTTTTAGTGTACAAATTTAGCTTGCAAAACTTCTTGTCTGTAATTCTTTTGATTCCATTTTTTTATTGTTTTGGAGAGCACTATTTAATGATGAGTGCACTTCCATTTGTAAGGGACTTATTTTATGAAATGATAGAGTAAATGAATTTGGCCAGTGCTGCACTTTGGTAGATCTCTCAGTTGTTTTATATATATTACATTATTATACATTTTAAAAGGTGTACTGTGTTTATATGTAAAAAGAACTTTTATCAATCTTGAGTTGGTTGTCTTAGCTCTGTCATCAGAAATTTCTTTTGACATAAGAATGGACTTCTATATTTAACTCTGGAGCAAGAATTATTGTTTTGTGTTTACAACAAATTAGCAAAGATGGCTTACCATGTTGCTTTGCATTAACACGGTGAGTTAAGGTATGTAATGGGTAGATACTTTATTTTTACGTATGGATCGTAAAGATCATGAAGGCAGCTTTACAGTATACTATTTATATTCCAAGTTCAGATAAATATTTGTAATGAAGACAATATTCATGGGTGCCATAGGTACAGTTATTGGAGGTAAATGAGCTACTTTAACTGTTGAGGTGTGCATTATAATATAGTTTTACCAGACCACTCAGTAACAAGCCCTGATACTGTGTCTCAAGAGAATTTATAATTGTAATTTATAGTTTTGTTAAGGTTCATTACACTAATAATAGCACGAACCCACAGGAGATTTTGAGAAGGATTGATTATAGGATATTAAGATTTAAAGCCAGATGCACATGAGTAAATATTGGAGATACACTGTGTCGAGCAGCTCTGAATAGACTCAGATCTCAAAGACTGAGATAGTCTGGATGCACGATGAGAAGGGAAGGAAGAGTATGTCAGAAAGGTAGTAAATATAGAAGTAGCAAGACTAAAAAGACTTGTAAAAAGGGTCCAGGATAACATGGAAAAAGTTTATAGATCAAGGCCTATATTAGATAGGTGATTGGGTTGAAATTTCTGGCATAGAATAGTTTTGATGATGATAATGATGATGCCTAGTAAATATAATAGTCATGATTAATAATGAGCAGTGGGAGCAGGGAGGAATTGCAAGAAAAGTTCAGGACACAAGATAGGTAGAAAACCAAATGATGTATAATGTCAAATCTTTGAGTATGACAAAAAATGATAGCTTTGTGTTGAAGGAGTTTTGTATGGAGCATTAAAAGCATTGAGATTTATGTTTCTGTTAAGGAATTTAAGGTAAAGGGAAGTGTTTATCATTTGATGACATACATCATAGGGTCAGAAAGATGTATACATAAAGGAATCATTTGAGAATATTTTGTGAGTTATTTAATCAGACTTTTAACAAAGAATTCAATAGAAATTTGCTACAGAGTTAAATGTGGTCCCATGCTCATGCCAAAAGAAAGTCCACTTGTAATGTTGACGTTGCTCTTAAGTTCAATCTAAAGTTGAAGTTCTCTTCCAGATGTAGTTTAGGTGAACTGGAAAGAATAAAGGCTTTTGCCCACACTCCAAGGGGCTGATCTTGTAAGACTGTGCAGGGCTACTTGAGCCTTCCCAGCTGCTGCCCTGCTACTGGAAGCCTTATGGAAGTCAAATGGCCCATAGAGACAATTGTGGTTTGGGCTGCTTGCTCTTCTCTAAATGGTAATATGACAACTGTTTGGGTACTGGAAGCATTTTGTTCTCCAGACATCTACCATTTGGTGAATATTTACTGGAATAGGTATCTCGAATCAACTTCATAAGAATATAGATATTAAGACTCTGTTGTTGACATTTTTATCATACTGGTAAGGCTTTTTACTTCCATGATTTGAAATTTTCAAAGGTGTTTTAACTGTTGCAAAACCAAAGATGATTATGGAAACAGGAGAACCTGAAAAAATCTTGATTCATAGTTGTAATTTGCCTTGCTAACATGGAGCAAAGTTGCCTTTTTAAATGATTACTGATAAGGAAACAAATGTACTACAATATTTAGAATTTTTAAGACTCATTCAGTAATCTAAGACCATCTTTGGCAGCATTGTTTCGTAATCCCTTTGAAAAACTTTTGCCACTCATTTTGGTTCCATGCTCACATTATGAAAGCTCTGTAAGAGTACTGTAACTGAAAAGTATTGCTTTAAACATGAGTGTTGATAGAAATTGAGTAACTTTACCATGCAAGTTCAGTTCCTTTTTATCAAATGTTTTTCAGAGATAATTAGTTTTGCTGTATAACCTAATTCCAATAGTGAATGCACAGACAAGCTGGTAAGTCCAGCTCTTGTGAAAATGGAATCCTCAGAAAGCAAAATAATTGGCTGTAGATTGTTCACAGCTTTGAGAACAGAAGTGTTTGGATAAACAGTGCATTCTGCTGTTAAGGTGCATAATTTGCCAAAATATGAATGTATATCAAATATGATCTTGTGTAGTAATCATACCAGTATTTATACCTGAATGAATTAATTAACAGGAAGTGTTTTTGTATTTTTGTGAGATATATCTTTATTAGTTTGATCTGAAGATGGATGCTTAACTGGTGCTTAATTAGACTGAAGAATTTTGAATGCTGATTTGATTTGTGATAAGAATGGAGTAATTTACTTGAAATTGGTTTATACCATTCTGTCTGTGGAAGCATAGAAAAGCACAAAGAATGTGAATGTAAACGTCATTAATTCTGGAGCCTTTTTAGTTTATGATTATACCCTGTCCCATGAAGGACACAGAAGAGTTTTAAGGACACTTTTCATAATTAGGCTATCAAAAACTTTGTAGAAGGGGGATCAGTATCACTCTGTACATGTCCAAGCTTCATTGAATGCACTGTTTCTTATTGTGCAATTGACCAAAGAAGAGTATAACAAGCAAATGGTTGCACCATTTCACCCAGGACTGGTGCAGCATTAGCCTTTCATTTTTTTAAATTGCCTGTAAATGTATCATTACTTCCTGCTAATCTTTATCAAAGGATAGAGCAAATGGCCACAATGATTCTGGGTAGATTCAAGTGATTCTGGGACTCAAATTACCATTCACTGTTTAGAATGGAGTAAATACATTTTGTACATAAATTATTGTCATAAATTCATAACTGTCAAAAACACATCTTAAACATTGTTGTGAGTGTGTGTGTGTGTGTGTGTGTTTGTTTGTATTGAGCTATTTATATTGATAGGGAATACATTTCGGACTGCAGTGACGTGTATGGGTAGACTTTTAAAAAGCTGAGCTGTTCATCATTACAGAAATGTTCACGGGAGGGTCTGTCTGTGCGAAGTTCTGATTGTAGCCAAATATTGTGTTTCAGATTCTATGTCTTCATCATTTGTCTTCAGTATTCCTTCTTATTGCACTTCTACCAATCCTCTTTTTTTGTTTTTGTTTTTAGTGGGATTCCAAAGCACTGTCAAGTCATTGTTTTGGTCCAGTTACTGACGTATTAAGAACATACAGGATTACTGACACACAAAAGCAATAAGTATGTCATTGCCAGTATACCTTACCCATTGGAAAGTTTGGTATGGTGATACTCAATTTACTGTACTTCTCGTATGAGGAGTCTTTTGCATGATGATACTCAATTTACTTCTCATATGAGGAGTCTTTTTGTTTGCTGTACCATGCTGTGTTAGTGCTGGTCAGTCTCAGCAATCAGAGTTGAGGTTAGAATAAACTTTTTAAAGATTATAGTGTAAAATATCCCTTTTTTTTTTAAGTTATTGTTCAACAATTTTGCTGTTCACTCTTGTCATCAATGGCTCTGTCGCCTCTTAGAACCCATAACTTATTGAGCAATGTATCCCGTTCCTGTCTCCAGGAATCTTTAATTTCACAGTTTATAACACTATCATCACAGAATTCACACTTCTTCCAGCCAAGGATTTAAAGATTTCTTCTTTTCTCTTAATGGATTTTAAATCAATTTTGAAGGACTTAGTGTGTCCTCCATTCCTGAATTCCCACGAGATTTATTTCTCTTTGAGACTGGCTTCAGTCAGGATGAAATTGATTTCGATTTTGTCAGATTAACAAAATTTGTACTCTACTGTATATCATTTTGGTTAGATTTTGTGTGCTTGCATACTTAAATCCATTCTGAATTGTTGGCCTGCAGTCTGAAGGATTTATTCAGTATTGTGCACACATATGTCCTGGGTTTATTCAACTCTATGGGATTTATTTTAGCTTTGGTTTGTAGGTCTGTGTAAATTTCTTACTGCTGCAGTGCTGGGTCTGCAGTGGGAGGTTGAAACCATCTTTCTTTGGAAGCTTGAATTTCAAGTCAATGGCCCCTGTATGCTTGTTCCATGTGAATAGGTTTCATCTGCTGAAATAATAATAATAATAATAATAATAATAATAATAATAATAATAATAATAATAATAGAAGGTTTATTTTGTGTTTGATTCTGAATCTCCAACTTGAGTTTCCTTCTCTAGCATGAGAGATTTATATTGCCATCTAGATACCTTTGCCTCTGTTCTAAAGGATTCCTTTTATGTTGCTTCTTTTGTAAATCCATTATGGATTTCATTCTATTTTGTGTAAGGTCTCCTTGTCGGTAAACCCATTTATCCTTACTGATTTTAGCACCCTTATTTTACTTAGTAAGAGGTCAGTGGTTACTGCCCTTTCTGAATTGTTTCTGTGGGTGTCGCTGCCATTAGCTGTTCACCTGAGTGCTAGGACACTTGCTAAGCAAGGCACATGTCGGACATTACAGCTGTTGATGCTGAATGAAAGTTGTGATTCATGCATCAGCTGATAAGATCAGTCCGTTTGTTGAACAGGAATTGCTTGTAATGCAATTAACAAAGTGTAACTGTTCTTCTTCATGAGTAAACAATACACATGTAGCCTCCATTTGCCTGGCATTTGTTTAATCAGTTCTGATTAAGTAATGGGTCGTTTTGCTCTTTTTCATTTTTTTATTTATAGTTTCCTGAAAGAAGTCTTCATCTGCTTTGCTAAATATTTAGACATTTATCTTAAGAGACTACTAAGTATGGGAACATGACTTGAACACTGCATTCTCTCTCTCTCTCTCTCTCTCTCTCTCTCTGTGGTTTCAGGCCAGCATATTTTTTGCTTTAGACTTTCAAACTAAAACTTTCTCCAAACAGAAGGTCTTGCTTTCAATATGCCCTTATTAAATTGTAGTATGTGCAACAGGGACTCTCTATAATTTTCCCTACACATTCTGTTTTCCTCATCATGTCCTATATAATTTCCACAGTTGGTATCTCATTCAGCTGTTCTTTAAATAGCTAACTGTATGCATCACAAGTTTTTTTCACCTTTCATGAAATCAGAGCACAGGACCGTGATCTAATTTCATTGTTTTTCCATGCCATAATCAAATTTGACATTCAGGTTATGAAAGACTATAATTTGGTTAGTATTTGTAGCTGACATCAGACTGAGCACTGAATCTGCTCTTGGAGCAGCCCATATTTTCTGACCGTTTCAGTTTTTTTGGATGTTCAACTTGCTGATGTGTTTAGCAGTGAACTCCAACCAGTTTAAAATATCAGGAATTAGATAAAGATTCTTTTGAATTATTAACCTGAGAGGCATATGATAGAAAGGTATTTTTTTGTTGTTGTTGTCGGGTGATATTTAGTCAGGAAGTGACACAAGCAGTGGAAAGAGTTGGTATGGTTAATCCTAGCTTTGTAATGAAGAACCAGTATGGAATGAAGACTTTTAGATAGAGAAAAGTTTTCTACAAGCTTTTGATTTAAGTCTTGGGTTGCCATTATAATAACTGAAACAGGATGGCATGCTTCTAATATTTGAACCTTGCGCATGTAGATTTCTTGATGGGTTTGTTGTTTCAAAGTTTTGTGGAGCTCATTCATAAGTCTGGAAGCTCACAGAGAATGTTTTTATCAAAAGGGTCTAGATGAAGATTTTAAGGCTACATACTGGTTGGCAGACCTTAAAAATTTAGTGGCCCCCTACCATCTTGTGCTCTTGGCATCCTCATAAGTGATGAAGCAGAGTTCTTTATTCAGTGTGCAGTAATAAGGATTGACATGGATGCTACACAACTGAGGTCAGGTTCTTCCTTTCTCTGGATTCTTGCATACATGAGAGTCCAGTTTGTGTTGATGGTTGATTCGGTTTTGGTGTTCACTGTCTGTGCCCTGAATATGTTGTTGGTTGTAGCCTGCCTTTTCATTTGGTTTCTGTGACAGTTGTGCCTCCCTGATTCCTATAGTACTGCTCTGGTGATTGATATTAAGTTTGTTCTGGGTTAAAGGAACTGTCCAGAAGCATTCAGTTTCTTGCAAAATGAAAATAAATCGAGAGCTGAGACTTCTTTAGTAATGTTCTATTTAGTAAGTATTGGTTTCAGTGTGCTGTTGACGACGTCTTATGCTGCTCTTTACATGTGCTTGAAGGATGTCTTTTCTTGTTTCTAGGACAGTATCGTTGCTTACTATGGGATGTAGCTGTTTTCTTAGTCACGGAGGTCTTTGTAGTGGACGATGTTTTAGAAGACCAGCTGCAATATTTTGTAGTCCAATCTTTCCCCAGTGTTCCATAGTAGATTGCCTTTTTGAGCTGTTGGAGGTTTCAGTCTTCAAATTGGTCGATACAGACCTAAGGTTAAGGTTAGTTAATTCTTGTCTTATTCTCAGCCTAGTTTTTCTAGTGAGGCTGCTTCCATGCTTGTTAATTAGGACCTCTGGAAACAGGTTGTGGTGCACAGTAGTAATGTTCCTCATTGAACTGAGTGAAGCCTTGAAGAGTGTTTGATCTATCGTGTACATTATCATTTATCAAAGTTTTTATTTTGTGTTATGTTTGAGCTTTTTCACACTTCATGTAGGTTATGTTATGAGCAGTATCATTTGAAAGGTATATTAAGCTGGATGTTATATTGTCATTGCTTGTTTGGCTTTAAATTAACTTGGATTATCTTGGTGCATTCACCTGCAATTAGGGGCAGGCATTATTTCATTTTAATTTCCAGTTTCCTTGTCCTAATACATACAACTGGTAGATGGTCTCCTTTGCACACATGTCCCTGTTTCCTATTGTCATGATGAGAATGGCAAGATTTTCCCTAGTTATACTTTTATGATATGTGCAAGGAATATTTGAGTGTGAAGGTAATGTTAGTGGGGAAATGTTATTGAATATTTGGCACACTCCTACCCTGTTACTCTTTGAATTGCACAGCCAAATCAGTTATCGCCCTTGTTGTGTAGGTGATAAATTTTTCATCTGCATGTTGGTGCTGGATGAGTATGAAAATAGGCAGTTGGTTAGTTTCGTATCTAGCAGTTTACTTGCAATAATAGAATCCATATTTGTTGATGAGTATGGTCATAAATTATGTGGGCCTTATTTACTTGAAGGCTGTTGGTGTGTCAGAGTCAGTTAGGACAAAAATGTATGCCTTTGAATGAACTTGAAGTGCAAGCAACAGTCAGTGTTTAAAGTTGTATATTAAGGACAGCCAGAGATTGAAGATAGTCATTTGCATGAAGACAAACAATGAAAAGGGCATATTTCAAATATTTATATGCCTTTTGGTTAACATGAGTATGCAGGAAACAACTTAGTGTTTTACTTTAATGTAAAGGTGAGGTAGTTGTCCTCTAAGGAAGGTATTTGGATGCTACGTTTTGGTATCTAAGGTTACCTTGATACCATTGGTATGTCCTTCAGAGTTTTCCCTTGGTGGGTGTACTGCCTGTGCTAACTGGTCAATGTAGGGGAATGAGACAGCAGTCCGATCGGACACCTCATTGGCTGGGATGAAGTTTTATGGTGTCAGGGTAGTACCCTGCATTGATGTCATCACCTTTTCCGAAGTCTCTAGCTCATACGAGAAGCACTGTGTGAATCTAACTCTTGGACGTATTTGGTCTTATTGCTTTCTAGGGAACTTTTGTTATCCTGATATAATAAAATGCACTTGAAATAAGGACTCCTACCTACAGTGGTGACTTGGGACATTTAAGTGAACTAAAAATGTGTGAGCATCAATGATACTGCATTCATATTCATTTAAGTGTTTTGAATTTTTAATGAGTAAATGACGACATTCATAAATTTCAGCTTGTCTGTTTCAACTAAAGTAACGTAAGATATTTTTCAGCTGAGGTAAGGGAAGTGTGCTCTCTGAAGGCAAATTTGCTCTCAGGTTAGTAGAACCTGAAAAAATTGACTAGTCTAGTTTCAAGTATGACAAAGGAATTTTCTTAAGTCCTCCTGTGTCCAAAATTATTTCAGGTTCTGTGATTTTAACACCTTTATGAATTTCAACCAAGCAGTAACTTTTTATCACTAAGGAAAAAAATGTCAGCATCAGTCTAAAGTTTTGATTGTTATGAAGCTTTTTTTGGACTTATTTCAGTGGAATAAACAACCTAGCAGGTGTTTTGGCGACAGAATGCTTCCAGTAAGCAAATAGCACTTGTGATCAATTTCCATTTAGAGAATAACACAGACCTGGTCTGTCATGAGTTCTGGGATTGTTTTGACTTCTATATAGGTCCTCTGGTCTGTAGGGCCATGGAAAAAGCTCTTTAGTGGCAGTTTTATGAGGTCAGCCCCTTTTTTCGGCGATGGGATACTGAAGTATTAACTATTTTTAAAAATTTACTTACTTTCACATTTTGCTTTTTTTTGGAAGTAAAAGCATGATGATGATAAATTCTGTTTGTTATTGGTTGTAGTACTTTCATATTTTGTTTTATGAGAAATAAAAGCATGTTTTTTAACTTTTGATTTTATTGATCTCTGTTGAGTAACAGTTTTTAATGATCTTTAAGTTGAATTACATTATCTTACAGAGTACCATTAAAGATATTTTTATTTATACACAACAGGGCTAGGGCATACCCCATAAGTGACGTGCTGCAGTATCCCGACAGCCGTTAGAAATATGCAAAGGGTACTGCAGAAGTCACGACTGCGGCTAAAGAAGTGAGGAGAATGGATTGGAAAAAGAAAGGAAAGATGAGAATTGGAAATCGGAATGCTGGTAGCCTCACAGGAAAGGGAAAACAGTTGGTTGATGTCAAGCAGAGGAGGAAAATTATGTCTCTAGAAGACTAAATGGAAGAGGAAAAGTGCAAGAAAGCTTGGAGAAGGATATAAAGTTTACTACACTGGGGAAGAAGACAAAAGGAGAAATGGAGTAAGAATTATTCTCCATCCAGACTTGCAGAACGTCACAAAGGTCCAGCATATCAGTGACAGGCTCGTGGGCTTAAACTTTGTGAAAGATAAGAGAGTACGGAATATAGTCTCACACATGCCCCTCAACAACGGTGTAATGAAGAGCAGGAGGAGGAGGAGGAATTCAGAGGGCAATTAGAATATATGGAGAGAGTCCCAAGAAGTGAACTATTAGTGTTATCTGGGGACATGAATGCCTATGTAGGTGACAGTTCTGATGACTGAAGGAATACATGGAGGAAGAGGTTTTGGAAGAAGGAAACAGCAAAGTCCAAGAGAAGTATTTAGAAGGAAGCAGCATAGTTTACATGTGTTTAGTGGAGTTTATTGGTGTTGGAGAACGGAGTACCAGAGAAGTTGGTAAGGTTTGTGAAGATGATGTATGAAGGGGCAAGGACCACTGTACAGACAAAATATGGAGAGACTGAGACATTCCCTGTGGAGGTTGGCTTCCATCAGGGATCAGCTCTGAGACCATTCTTGTTCCTCGTCATTATAGCACCTTGACATCAGAATTAAGGAACAATGAAGGACTTTGGGAATTGATGTTTGCTGTTGATTTAATTCATTATGGCACGACACAGAAGAGGAGCAGCAAGAAAGGTTCTTAGCATGGAAAGGAGCCCTAGAAAAGAAAGGATTGAAAGTGAACACTGGAAAGACAGAGATAATGTTTAGTAGTAAAGAAGGACATGAAGTAATCATTCAAGTGGAAGATGGTACAGCGCTAAAACAGATCAATGAGTTAAACTACTTGGGATGAATAACAACAGAAGAGGAAGGTACTGAGAAAGCAGTGTGACTCAATAACAGAGGAGGGAGGTACTGAGACAGTGTGTGAAAGAAGCATGGCAAAAATTGAGAGAAATAACTGGAGTTGTTTTAGACAAGAAAATGCTATGAAGATTTATAAGACGGTTATCAGGCTCATACTATTATATGGGGCAGAAACTTGGGCACTTAAGAAGAAAGAGAAGGGACTGTTGGAAAGAACCAAGATGAGAATGGTGAGATGGATTGCTGGAATATCACTACTGGAAAGGAGGCTCTAGATGAGAATGGTGAGATGGATTGCCAGAATATCACTACTGGAAAGGAGGGAGAGCCAAGATATAAGAAAAATGTGTGGTATATGTAATGTAAAGGAGAAGGCTAGAGAAGCTCGTCTTGAGATACTATGGCCATGTAGTAAGAAGAGAGGAGGTGGAACCAATCAAGAGAGCTGAGAACATGCCAGTGATGGAGAAGAGTAGTGTGGGGCATCAGCAGATCAGATGGATGGATGTGGTGAGGAGCAATAAGGGGGAGGTGGGACTGGGGGAAGAAGATGCAAGGAATAGAAATAGCCAGAGAAAGTAGACTCCAGCGGCCGACCCTGCTTTACAGTGGGACTAATGAAGGTTGAAAGCATAAGAAGACATTGTAGTAATGTAATATTTAGATGAGAGAAACCTTAATCAGGTGAAGAACTTTAATGTCACAACTAGCTTCAACATTCTCTTCTCTCTTCTATTCAGTCTCTATGTAACAATGTTTTGGACAAACTGTCCATCTTAAGCTTCTGTAAAGTTAAAAACCAATACACTTATAACAAGCAAACATGAAGTGATATGTAGTCAACAAGTTCAAAATAAAAATGAATGTAAACTAAATTAAAATACTTTCCTGCTGAAGGCAGGGTTATCTATATTCAAGTTCGGTTTCAGTTTCTCCACATAAAATAAAGTCTTTAACTGTCTTAGCTCAGTTTCAAACTGATTACATAACATACTACAATCAAAGATTAAAATTAACGTCTTTACCTCTAGGTAAGCCACCTCAGTCCTCCACAAGAGAACACTGTCATGGCTTGTGTAACATCAATTTTGTTCTTTGAGTTTAGTATTTTATGAAAAGCTCAGACTGAAACCGAGCTAAGACTGTCAAGAGACTTTTGATATAGAAAAAATTAACCAAGCTTGAATACAGACAACTCTGCCCTCTGCAGTTAAGTATTTTAATTTAGTTTAAATGCATTTACTATGTCTTTGCTGATGTCACAGGAATGTTCTTGCCTTCAGTGTCCTTGCTTTCCATCACCACAATGTCCAATATGTTCTGCAAATATCTGTAAGCCGTCCATTTAGGCCACAAGACCTGAAAAGAATTTTTCTAGATCAGTTTAACTGTCAAAACTCTACTTGATTTCTCCTATCTTGTAAGTGAAAAAAAATTTATAAACACCACTACAGTATCCCTAATGACAGCTGATGCTAACCAGCCAAGTACTATTCTATCATAGCATTAAAACTCTGGTCCCTCCGATTCCACATTAACCGTCCCTATTCTTACTCAAAATGGACATAATGCTACAGTACATGTTTACTTCTCTTACAACTTCAGTACAGTATCGAACAGAATAGAATTTGGGCCAAAGGCCAAGCGCAGGGACCTACAAAGTCATTCAGCACCAAAACAAAAACTGACAGTAAAAAGGTTTGAAAGGTGTAACAGGAGGAAAACCTTGCAGTTACACTATGAAACAATTGTTAGGCGAGGGTGGAAAGTAAGATGGAAGAAAAAGAAAGTGAATGAAGGTACAGTACAAGGAATGAACGGGGTTGCAGCTGGGGGTCAAAGGGATGCCACAAAGAACCTTAAGTAATGCCTGCAACAAACCACATGAGGTGCACTAATGGCACTACCCCTTTAAGAGGTTCAGTACAGTATCAGTAAAGTACTGAAGTTTTTGCCAAATCTTTCTCAGACTTCAATACTGTGCATAATTTAAAACCATCTTTGCTTATATATAAAAAAATACATCATACAATGCTTAATATTTGTGAGATTAATAAATGTCAGAAAAGGCAGTTAACAAATGGAAATACTTCCAAAATACTGCTGTAAGGAATTATTAATGAATACTCTATAAAAACGGCATTTCCAGTAGTAAAAAAGCAAGATATAAGCTGGCAATTACCATAACACCCTGGGTAGTGAAACACTGGCAGTAAAGGACAGGAATTTAGTAAGCTCTCATCTGCTGTCATACCTGACTTTTCAAAGAATTCATTCCAAAAACTGAAAATTTAATTTTGTACAATTAATATGGTAAAAACTAATAAGCGTCACTGAAAATATGTGTACATAATTTGCTTGGATGGCACTTGAAGCTATAAAGTGCAAGAGAATGTGCAGGAGAATAAAGTTGAATATCTAAGTATTGTTGCAGTTTATAATCACTATTGTATGCCTTTCATATATTAACTCCCAAATTCACTTACTTGGTCATTTTACTACTTAAAGAGGATTCTTTTAATATGATTATAAGAAGTTAATATCTACCTTATGTGTGAACATGTTAATCAGTTAGATAATGAATGCACATAAAAAAGGGAAAATTCATACTGCACAGAAAATCAAGTTTCCCAACTCTCATTCTGACAGATGATCAGGAATTAGGAAAGCAAAACAAACCATAAATAATAATAATAATAATAAACACATGGGCAGTACCAGTAATCAGATACAGCCCAACAGTGGAGTGGACAAAGGCTGAACTCCGCAGCATAGACCAGAAAACTAGAAAACACATAATACACAAAGCACTACACCCAAGAGCCAATACAGACAGACTATACATAACACAAAAGGAAGGGGAGAGAGGACTACTAAGCATACAGGACTATGTCAACATCAAGAACAGAGCAATGGGGCAATATCTGAAAACCAGTGAAGACGAGTGGCTATGGAGTGCATGGGAAGGAGGACTGATAAAAGTAGACAAAGACCCAGAAATATACAGAGACAGGAGAATGAAAAACAGAACAGAGGAATGGCACAACAAACCAATGCACAGACAGTACATGAGACAGACAGACAAAAGAACTGGCCAGTGCTGAAACATGGCAATGGCTACAGAGGGGTAGAACTCAAGAAGGAAACAGAAGGAATGCTAACATTGGTAAAAGATCAGGTCCTAAGAACCAGATATGTCCAAAGAACAATGGATGGAAATAACAACTCGCCCATATGCAGGAAGTGCAATATGAAAGACGAGACCATAAATCACATAAGTGACTGCCTGGCGCTTGCACAGAACCAGTACAAAAAGAGGCATGATTCAGTAGCAAAAGCCCTCCACAGAAACCTGTGCAAGAAACACCAGCTAGCTGGCAGTAATAAGAGGTATGAATGCCAACCTGAGGGAGTGATAGAAAACAATCAGGCAAAGATCCTCTGGGACTATGGTATCAGAAAAGATAGGGTGATATGTGCCAATAGACCAGACGTGACGTTGATTGACAAAATCAAGAAGTATCACTCATTGATGTGGTAATACCATGGGACACCAGAGTAGATGAGAAAGAAAGAGAAAAATTTGATAATTATCAAGACCTGAAAATCGAAATAAGAAGGATATGGAATATGCCAGTGGAAATTGTACCCATAATCATAGGAACACTAGGCACGACCCCAAGATTCCTGAAAAGGAAACTGGAAAAACTAGATGCTGAAGTAGCTCCAGGACTCATGCAGAAAAGTGTGCAACTAGAAATGGCACATATAGTGAGAAAAGTGATGGACTCCTAAGGAGGCAGGATGCAACCCGGAACCCCACACTATAAGAACCACCCAGTCGAATAGGATGACTGTGATAGACCCCCCCAAAATAATAACAACAACAATAACTACAACACAATTGAATAATTTTCATGATCCATATACACACACTTTTCTGGATATATCAACTTCAAAACCATTCCTTGCTGTGTAACAGAAGTGTGCCCCTACTGAAGCTCTCAGGCCCTAAGGAAGGAGGACACTATGAGTAAAATGGGACACTCGTTTCTGGGAATATGAAAATTCCACATGCTCTTTTAACTTCACAAAAAATTAGACCTCTTGTTTTACTTCAGCTGAACTGCTACTATGGAGGAGGGCAATACCTCCCAGCTCTTCATCTCTATTCGTCCAAAACAACAAGGGCCTATTCTTCCTAGACCTGCCAAGTAGAGTACTTTGAATCAGTCCTAAAAAACAGTGACGCCTTTCCCTTCCAAACAGACAGATATCCTCTTCTTCCCCTACCTCTACAAGACCATCCTCACTCAGTCTTTGGGGAAGATTTTCCTGCAGAAACCTGTCTAATCCCAGCAGGAGTAGTAAAATATTAAGAGGAAAATATGTACAAAGCTTTATATAACATAGGAACACTCACCATACAGTCACTACAGTCTGCATCACTTTTGTCAAACAGTTAACCACAACATAACAAAATAAACTCCAAATACAAAAGAAAAAAATTCTGAATTTGGAAAGGCAGCATGAAAACACTGAATAAGTGATGCATAGGGATAACAACATGTGCCAAATGGGCAAAAGTTCAGCTACATACAGAAAATTGCTTATTATTTAGGGAAACCCTATTACAAACAGCATTTAGTGACTACTCTCCACAACACAATCAAATGAAGATTGTGAAGCCCTGTAGTCTTCAAGGAATTAACACATTTTATAAGCAAAGTTAAAAACAAACATAATTAGGTCCCATATTACAAGTGATGTAAAAAAAACAGAATTCAACCAACCTAGGCTCTCATTATTACAGATATTATCAAGTAGTTTAACCCGATCTTTGAGTCTACAAAAGCCAGGGTAATATCCAGAGACCAGCTAATGATTGGTCATCTACTGAAAAGAAATAATTTTAAGAGAAAAAATTGCATTACAAAGATATTAATGCAATGGGAAAGAGGCAGCCTTAGAACAAGGAGGTATAGTTAAATATAAAAACTAGCTTAACTGAAAGAGCTAAACACTGATTTTATAACAGATTCTTGTTTAAATTACTCAGACCCATCTACAGACAGGGACTGAATTATAAGGGCCACAGTTAACACCGCTTTCATATTTTTTCTCTTTGTACAAATGACTGCCACAATCCTACTATAAGTTTTATGTGCTTTCCTATGTTTTATCATTCCAAAAGTTCTTCCACAAGTCCTGTTATTTATCTGTCATAATGGGATTCTGAGACATCCCATAATACTCTCCAGTTGAATCTAGTCTTCCTTAGCACAAAGGGCTTGGTCTTATAAGATAAAATTAGGTGAATTGTAGTGTATTAAAGCTTCACTAAAAGGGAAACATGAACTGACGTACAAATATTGATAAGAATGATGGTGGCCAAGACAAATTCATTATTAACAGACCCAATGCACACACAATAATCAGGCCTATGTCCTTTATCCTTTATTCTACATCCTCTGCACCAACAATAAATGCAGGCTGTTGCTGTGGTAAAGGACACCTAAACACCTGTGAGCAACAAAACATCTCCCTGGGCTCTATTATTCCACCTCCAGCACAACAGTGCCCAAAGCCAAACCCTTCACCAAAGAATGAATGTTGCACAAAAACACTGGTTCTAAGCCACAAAAACTGAAGGAGTGAGCAAAGTATATAACTGCTCTTGGCACTCAACCTTAGCAATGTAAAGAAGTGCAAAGACTCTCCCCCAAAAAAGGAAGTCAACACATTCTATCCAGGCAGAGAACTCCGTGTTAGCACTCTCCCATGTTGACAAAGTGGAGGTTGATGCCAACGTAGGAGGAGATTGAAGCACCGAAAATGTGGTGGTTTGGTGGTTAGCACCTGATGAGGTGGCTGGCGCTGTTATGGCAAACATCTGAAGCACCAACGATATGGCAGAAACCACCCGAGGAGGTGCTGGTGCTAACACAAAGTGCCTACAGCTCCGATGATGTAGCACCTGGTGCTAATGCCTGCTAAACTACTGAGATGCTGGCATTAACGCCCCAATGAAGTAGCAGCTGACACTGACACCACAAACATCTGAAGTGCTGATAATGTGGTGGCTGGCATTAACACCTGAGGGGATGCTAACACAAACACAGAAAATGTTTAAAGTGGTGGCTGGTGTCAATGCCCGGTTAACGTTGGCGCTAATGGGGCAAGCATCTGAAGCACCAATGATATAGCGGATGGTGTTAACACCAGAGGAAATACTGGTGTAAATGCCAAAAGCGTTTGAAGCGCCAACGAAGTGGCAGCAAGAGCTAATGCCCAGTTAACGCTGGCGCCAGTGCTGAAATCGTTTGAAGCGCTGACAACGAAAAACTGGTTGAGAAGAAGCCAAACCTCTGGCTATTGAAACAGTAGCAGTAAACAGGTGCAGGTTCAAAGCCTGTTCAGAGGAGCACATGAGAGTTGACACTGTAGAGTCCTAGCACGGAGTAGCACCAAAAGGGGCAGCAATCTAGAATGAGCAGTCCAATGGCTCTTATGCTCGATCCCTGATGCACAAATAACCTCCCACACGTTGGTCTAATGACGTGGCAATGGGCTAGCAGACCCAAAAGTCTGGGAGACCAAAAAGGAGAACGAGAGTCTGGCACCAAAAGAGAGCTCTCAAGAAGCTATCTAAGCACTGCAAGAAATTGCTAGAAAAGACCTAATCAGTCTCTGAAAACCTGATTACACTACCTACACTACTTCAGTGCCCAGGTCCAATAGGACACCTCAACTAATCAGAGGGAAATCCTGGAGAAGCAGGGGTGGTGGCAGCAAAACCTCCTGCTTCCAGATATGAAGGAAGGATCAATTTAAAAAAAAAAAAAAAAAGGGCATTTGCCTAGTAGTGGTTCAAGACAGAGCTTAGAAAGCTCAGGAGCAAAGACGAGGAATGATACTGGAAGCGCGAAGCCTGAGGAGAATGGGAACTACAATATGGTGACTGTGCCTTCTGTGCTGCCAATGGCCAATACAAGACAAAATGAGAATGATACGAGCTCCTACTTTTGTAATCTTTTGGGAAAGTAATGTTGTATTACGAGGCATCAAACGTTACAAAGGAAGGAGAACGTAGGGAACAAACGAGTTCACACACCTTGTTGCAGCTACTTGCACAAACCTCCCTCCTAACGGTCAATTGGTGTGAAGACAAACTAGTATAACCAGACTGCCTAAGAGACCCACAAAAATGTGAACACCTGAAACCAGGCGAGCACCCAAAAACCAAGGAAGTGCCCGAAAATTATGCGAGCACCTGAAAACCAGGTGAGCACCTGTAAACCAGGAAAACCAGGCAAGAGGCAGCACCGACGCCTGCCTGGAGGACTCTGTACTCTCTCGAAGGAGAGCGCATCAAGAGATTACAAAACCTCTTACCAAGGAGGACCATGGAATATCCCGGGTAGGGATCGCCAGGAGTATGAGGCCTGCAGCAAGGCCTAGGGACACAGAATCAGATTACCACCGATTGCGCTTATCCTATCCTAGCATACCTACCTCCTGCCTACATGAACTTTACAAGAGTTTGCCGCACTTAGCTTTCAATAACTGAGTGCCAACTATATGTGACACACGCCAGGTTGGCCAGAAGAAGACGCAATGGGCCATAAACTGCTTCCACTCCTGGACATACCTCGCTTCCCTGTACCTACACCGGTGGAAGGAGTGTCACTAAGTGTGGCTAAGGTATGGCTAACAGGGAGGGAGGACATTGGCACTTCCTCTGCCACAAGGGGGAAAACCCCAAAAAAAGACTAATATACTGGTGCCTCACACTGAGGACCTGGGGCAACCCGAACGAACTGTAAGGTCTGTAAAATAAGGTCTGGTAAAGTAAGTGTGAGGATATTACCTCCATAAACTTCTAAACATAGCCATAAGAATAGCTACATTGGATTCTAATTTGCCAGACCTCATATCCTGAACAACACAGGGAGCTTTGCAAGGCGATAAAATAATTTAAGGGGAAGCATTGCTGGCAAAACAGGGAGAGCAGGAAGCGCTGTTTCTGACAGATCGTTAACAGATGAGGAACTCTTACTCCTTACCTCACTTCCTGTCCTAGTGTTAGAAGAATCTTTCTTGTCTTTCCTATTCTTAAATGCTTCTCTCATCTGCTTACACTTTAAATAAACATTATATCCTTCACCTAACCAAAACAAAAACAATCCTTGTTCCTTTATTTAACACAGGTTATGTCATGACCATGTAAACTGGAAAGTAAAGCCAGGTACATACCCATCTTAGATTACAGACTTGAAACTATTTGTCTTTATCCTTTTTGGAATACATCTTAAATAATGACAAAAACCAACTTAATCTAAACTACAAAAACAGAGTATGATGTAATTGTTAATGATCACATTCGTACCCACGCTCATTACGTCCTTGCAGACCAAGAACAGAGAAAAGACTGAATGGTAAAAAACAGACGCTTGAATCACCCAAAAGGGATGGGTTAATAGATGGTTAGCACAAAACAATCCCATTAATTTTTTAGGTTTTACACACTGTCATCTTCCCGCCTGACAATGGAATTACAGCTATCATAATAGTGAGATTCACTTCAAAAAATATTTTTTAATTCCATCACCACTAGAGCAAATATTACTTAGACCAGCAAAACAACAAAGAATGAAACCTATAAAAATAATGAAGCCTAGCATAACCAACAAGGGACAAGACCACAAGCATGATGGCAGTGATGAGTTTGCTACCCCAAGCTCGGTCCATGAAGTTGATGTTGTGTTTGGTCAGTAGCTGGATGGGTAACCACTGGTGAATGATATAAAACATGTTCCTCATAAAGCTGGTCCCTCAACTAGCATATTCAAGCAGCACTGGGTCAGGTCAGTATTTTGACTGGTGACTACCACATATAGCAGCAGATGTGTCAAAGTGTAACTCCAAAATCCACATGTGATTGGGTAATGGGGTAAATGGGGTGGGTGGGGAGATGGGAGACTAGATTTTATGGGCTGCCCAATCTTTAGGGACACTGGAGGGATATTGCTGTTGGGTCTGTGATCCTTTTGCATTTTGCTGTACAGGGCTCCAATACAATAAACAGGATGGAGTGACTGCAGAAATAAGATCCCCCTAACTGGGAGTGAACTGCATAAAAAGGAATATTGCAAATTCACTCACTCACTCACTACAAAAACACAAACGTCCAGCCCAGCAATGAGCATGCCATGTTTATCCTTCTTAGTACAAAAAAAAGAAGAAAAAAAGAAGTCCCAGAATATTAGCCATTCCAAGGCTGTTCTTCACATAACCAGGATCGACTTTACGTGAGATATTACCTATATTCCTAAAATAAATTCAAAGGCTGTTCTTCACATAACCAGGACCGACTTTACATAGCAATCTAATAGACTGTTCACTGAGATATTACCTATAACAGTATTCCTAAATAAACTCAGTACTGTATTCCACAGAAAAGATGAAAATGAACAAAAAGCAACAAAACAGTAACAGGGTTAGGGGTTCCCAATCCTTAATCCTATTGCTGTAATTGACAGAAACATGACTAATACTAGCTAATATAAGCATGGTTCCATGTGGACATATCCAGCCCCAATCTTAAAAGTAAGGATATACCAGTTATGCTAAAGCAGTTCTTTCTGAGATCTGTATGGTGCCAGGGTTTTTTGAATTGCACAGGACAAAAATTACAGTTTCAGATAACCAGCAGTACAACATTTATTCAAATGGAGGTGATCCTATTACTAGAAAACACAGGTCATACAATCATGAGTGATTACAAAGGATTGGGTGCTAAACCCAATTGATACTTACTCAAGCTGATGATGAAAGGTTGACTGAATACTCTTGTACACCTGTCGATATGCACGATATACAAACTGGCCAACTATTTCAAATGGCAACCAATTCTACTTGCCCTGAAAAATAAGAGCACATTCAGTATAACATATGGTAAAATTTTACTTTAAACCATAATAATTTCCACAAATGAAAATAATACATTCCTGTTTTAGTGTGTTATAAATGTTTCTGATGTTCATTTTGGTAACATTTGAGCTTTTTGATACTGACCCCTTATATCCAACAATTATGGAGAAACATTTTATTTTTTTTATTTTTTGAGGGAAACTCAAATGAAATATGAGTGTATTGTAATCTAACCTAACCTGAACCACTGTGAACTAAAATATTTAATACGGTTGCATGCGCCCCACTTAACCTTACTTAGAACAGCACAATAACACAAACAACAGGGTTGCAACCAAACCTAACCTTGTATGCTGAGTCCAAGCCTGGTGGACAGGGGTAGGGGTTTTGCATCCCTAGACCTCCCAGCCTAATGTAACATTGTGCAAGGTGTCACACTGAAAACAATACCTTACCCTCATCAGAATTAACATGATAATGGTAAGACACATCCCTGTATTTCCCAAAAACTGCAGTACTGTATGGACCTCTAATACTACTTATTTGGTACCAACATGAACATCAAAACACTCTTTAAAATCTGACATGAAATTTTGTGATGTAGGTGAAATAATGTTGGAAACAAGACTTACACATCGACATTGCTAAGGAACGAATCCAGTTTTATCAAGCATGGCCTGAAATCCAAATTCCCATTTGACAGGTGAAACTCAAGCAAAAGAACCAACCAGGCTTCAGTTCTGACCACACAAACACATTCCCAAATTAAAGTAACAAAAGATTTTCAAAATATGCTAACTATCCTTACTCACAATGTGATAGGAAGCATGAACTAGGAAGCAACTTTGAAAAAGTCTGAGCGGGTCACTGGAATTTCATATGGACATTAATTGCTTTCAACAAAAATATAGGTTTTCTGTTGTATTATGATGTGATTTGAATGATTTTGAGTTTATTTCATCGCAAATGAATACTTATGATAATTTTAGTTGTCAGATGCAACCCCCTTTTAATATCTGTACTGATTACAGTTTTGCCATAGATTATTATTGACAAATTTATGATATCATTGCAGGAATAATGTTCATTGCATTACGAAATCTCAATATGTTGAAAGCAATTATGAGATGCTTTTGTACTAGACATATTACAAATTTATGAACAACGCATAAATCTCCAATATTATGAGATGGTACCAAAATTAAAAAGAAAAATACAAAACATACCATATAGCCTAACCACTTCTAAATCAAGACCAAAATTAAAAAATGTAAGTGTCCCATGAGTTACCTAGGAATTTCACAAAATCTGCTGCTAAACTAAATCAAGCTCATGGAAACCACTGACCCTAGCTGTATGATTATCTACTATTATCACTGAGTTTTATGATGATAAACCAGCCATTCACCAACTTCGAACTAAACAAACAAAGTGAGGCCTTGGTGTCTCTGGCTATGAACACAGCCACTATGCTACTCTCTGTTGGGTATCTTATTATTAAACTACAGTAGATGAAACCTATCCATATGGAACATGCCCACTACAGGGGACATTGACTTGAAATTCAAGCCTCCAAAGAATATTATGGTGTTCAAAGGGAAGAAGTAAAAGGAAGTAAAGGGAAATAGAATAGAGGCTATAAGCAACGACATAACACTCACAGAAACTGCATAGGTTTTATACCAGAGAGACAGGCTTCGTGATCACAGCCAAATCTATTGGATGTCACTCTCGTAAGGCCCACAGCCATTCCCAAAGGCTCACTCACCCCGTCCTTAACTGAATAATAATAATAATAATAATAATAATAATAAATAATAATAATTCAGCTGAACAGAAGTCGGTGTTATTTTATAAGTTGCCAACACACGATATGAAATTGTAACCTACATTTTTGAAAAAGGCTCTAAATCAAATTACAATTTATAAGGTAAGACAATACCAGGCCCCCGCCCCCTCCATAACTAATACGGCAAAACTGTAACCAGTACACACCCCTGGGTTACATGGTATTATTTTATATGGGTAACTTGTAAAATTTTACCCACAAGTCTCGTCTTCCTCCCTTCCGGTGGCTGTCAATCAACACTGCCAACCTGACACCACTTGGGCGAACGTTCCAACAGCCAACAAGGCCTTCATACAGGGATCCCCAACACACTAGACCTCCTTCCCCAACAAGGAAGGAAGGAAGGAAGGCATGAAGGAAGGAAGGACTTTAAACGGGGATGTAAACAAATGCGTACTTCTAGGGGAACTTGTTGGTCATGTTTGTTTCCATGGCTTTTACTCTCCCTTTCCTTTGCACAAACGACCCTGATAAATACTTCTACGAACTGATACCTTCAGACGAGTCTTACTTTAGTCTTGAAGCAGAACGACGAAAAAAGAAAAAGTAGAACGGTGAAAATCGAAGTTCGCAAAACACCGTTGACTCATGGTTGGTCCTGTCAACTGTCAAGTTGTCAAGTGTCAAGTTCAACTGTCAAACTTGAGAGCCGACCCCTTGTTCCAATAATAATTCAACCAAAACAGATTCGATTTTCCAGCATTCTTTCGCTAAATTCTCAGTAAGGTTTCGTATTTTAAAAATAAAACGATTTTCAATCATTTCTATAAGTTTCTTCTAGGTCGTCACGTAAACCATACGTCAAATATTACTAAAGTTGAAAACCTTTCAGATGAACTAAGCGAATCTGAAGGATTTATCTCAAAGATGACAACGTTCACTACATAATAGATCTAAGCATTCTTGCTGCCCTTTCATACATCACTAGGATATACAGTTGTAATACAATGTATTTAACTTAATACATAATATAAAAAAGTGTTTATTTCGAGTTTAATCCCATTTCCGTATTGAAAGGATTGAAGATTCATTTTAACGCTCATTTTATGTTTGCTATCACACATTTTAGAATGTAGTCAGTGCATGCTGCTTATGTATATGTGAGCATTTTCACACAATCCTCAGGTCTTGTGAAACTAAACTTGAACAAAACAACGCTTTATACACAGTGAAACTGATAGCAACAGTTAGTAGTTTAATAAAACGGAGAATTCAGG
>NC_089752.1:123000-125500 GCF_040412425.1 Macrobrachium rosenbergii
ATGTAAGAAGGTTCGAAAGGTGTAACAAGAGGAAAACCTCGCGGCTGCACTGTGAAACAATTGTTAGAGAGGGTGGAAAGCCAGATAAAAGAAAGAATATTTGAACGGAGATACAATAGAAGGAATGAAAGAGGTTGCAGCTAGGGGCCGAAGGGCTGCTGCAAAGACCCTTGAGTAATGCCTTACAGTGCACCACGTGAGGTGCACTGACGGCACTACAACCCTCCCCAAGGGGGGTATTTCTTTAACGGATTAACTAATGGGAAAGAACAGAGAGGGAATTGGTATCCGACGATACAATACGTTTCATCAAGAAGAGATTTCTTAGCACTGATTGCGAAATTTCAGTAGCCATCTTAACTGCGATGCGATGTCAGTCCAAGGGGATGAAGAAAATACATTATTCACATCCTCAAGGAACAAGGGGAAACGAAGCCCTCCATTCTTACAAATTTACTGACGACGTTTCATGACGCGTCACATTTTCAAGGCTAAAAAAAGAAAATAACTTGCTCCACAGATAGAATGACGGTATTAAAAAAATATTTAAAATTCACAAAAAATGGCAATGCAGCGTTAAAAATAGGTACATAACTGAACACAGAACAGGAAAAAAAGGACCACAAAAGATATAGGTCAAGGGAACCAAGACACAGACTCACCAAGCCAAATGGAAACAGAAAATATGCACAAAGAAAATGTATTATCTCGATGCGTTCAAAAATAATTTCCATTCGCGGACAACTCATGACGAAACAATCAATTTAATGACAACTGCCCAAATAATTCGACCTAAAGAACTATTTGCAGACGATGGATGAATGATAAATATGAATAAACTGACAGTGTATCAGACTGTCCGATGTGTCATCACTTTCAGTATTTATCAAAGGCCTCAGTGATATATTGTGCACAATTTCACACACATACACACATAAACATACAAGCTGGCACGTCTATACATTTTCCCAAAACTTTTACGTTGATGCACTGATGTTTTGAATTTAATGATGCCTAATAATTGCGTACAAGTACTTTGCTGAAAAAAAAATTAATGAATTAATGAAGGCTGCACATAACAGGCGTGACAGAGCGCCAGTGCGAATTGAATTGAATTGAATATAGAGTTTAGGACAAAGGCCAAGCATTGGGACCTATAAGGTCATTCAGCGCTGGAAAGGTAATTGAGAGGAGGTAGGTAGCAAAGGTATAACAGGAGGAAAACCTCTCTGTTGCACTATGAAATATTTGTTAAGAGATGAAAGATACTATGAATGGAGGTACAGTAAAAGGAATGAAAGGGGTTGCAGGTAGGGGCCATGGAAGGGAAGCTGCAAAGCACCGTTAGCAATGTCTACAGTGCACCCCATGAGGTGCACTGACGGCACTAGCCTCTACGGGGTAGCGCCAGTGAGGTGCATCATTTTAGCATAAACAGAGAGCTAGTGATGATATATGTCATAAATGTTTTAATGTTAATAAATGTTTTATGCGAAAAATTGCTTGAGTCCTCACTCTCGCTCTCTCTCTCTGCTATTTTTCACAAGCTCCCAAAGTCAATGTATTTCACAGCCCGTGCAAAAAACTAATTTTATTTTTCCATTAAAAGTTTTGTAGTTTAATGAAGTTTTCGTCGACTAATTTTCGATGTTGTTATAAGTTTTTTTTTTGTCGGATTCTGTTAGGCAAAAACAAGAACTGTTATACTCTTTGCATAGCTATAGCTGCTTATTTACACACGCAGCCAGACACAGGCTCATTTATGCACACAGAAAATTGTTCAAGTATACGCACATACAGAAACACATACACTTTAAAATACGAATGACAATGTGAAGAAAATTAAGACGATTCCTTCTTTCTTCGCCTGACTGATGTGACGATTAAAGGCTGATTCACATTATACCATCACGTCACCGATACATCACGTCACGTCACCGTCCCATCAGCGGCGACTCACGCATTCAGCGGTAAGAAACTTGCATTACAAGCACCGTCACGTCACGTCCAAATATTCTTTCCGAGAAAACGTGTCGTGATGTGACGGTGGATGCCGTGTGCTTGATGGTTACGTGACGTGACGTGATGTTCGCAGTCCATTTGATTACATGTAAGAAATTCTCACTTACTCTGACGTGACGTGATGTGTCGGTGACGTGATTTTACAATGTGAATCAGCCTTAATGCAAACGGCTTTCATGTTGTTTTTGCGAACTCGCCTTTATGCGAAATCTTTCGCTTAAAATGATCTGAATTGCTAAGTCGAATCGTTTCGCTAGTGCATGAGGAATGTTTCCGGACGAAGTACCGTGTATTTAGTATACGATGAGATGATTAGAATACCTGGAACGCTGGATGTAAATATCTGATTTAGTTTGACAGAACTGAGAGAACGGAAATAGATAGTTTGGGATAATGGTCCAGACTTCATAGGTCTTGGATAACTCTGTCCTTAGAGAAATACTGTTAGATTGTTACACCTCCTCACGTTTTATTTTAC
>NC_089752.1:130500-153000 GCF_040412425.1 Macrobrachium rosenbergii
AACTTCTGGGCGATGGCGAACTTCGTCAGATCTTATATTCGTGTTATAATTAGGTGCTTTTGCTTACAACTGATTATTTTGCACTGAATCACTGCATTCGTACTTGTTAAATTTCTGAATTCTGAGAAAAATCGGGAGACCTAATTACTTTTGCTGGCTTTCATTCACAATTGTGACTCTTGACCACTTGTAACTAACCGTCAGGAGTTTCCTTAATGTCCACTGATGACAGATTTCCTTCATAAGACAATTCTTTTACGTGGAATAACTTCTAAAAGATTTTTATATTCTCATAGACTGTCTTTTTCCTCCTTTGAGAAAAAAACTTCTCTGTATGATGAATTTTTGTGTTAAAACTCTCAGATTATTAAATCTGGACCATCTTCCATCTAAGAACTCTCATTAAAAGATATTTCTAAGCTAGCCATAGAGTAAGTTTTCCATATTTCAGGGAAACTTTTTTCCGTCTTATAATGAGTTTCTTATTAAAATATCGCAAAGGAAGGACTTCTGAAGAAATATTTTAATGACAAATTATGTCCCTGAAAATTATCTCTGAAAAGATGGTTCTGCTTTGTCGAAAAGTTTAGAGTTTTCTACTGAACTTTTCCTCATTTATATATATGGGCGTTTTACGTACATAAATACAAACCTACAGCCTTAGACGAATTCCACAAGCTTGCACAGTAAGAAATATATGCCACAGGGATCTCATAGTCTGTACACTTAGGTAATGTACACTGGTAATACTGGCAACTATGGAATGGAATATAGATTTTTGGCCAAAGCCAAGCGCTGGGACCTATGAGATCATTCAGCGCTGGAAGGGAAATTGATAGTAGTAGATAATATGAACGGAGGTACTGTTAAAGCAATGAAAGGGGTTACAGCTAGTGGCCGAAGGCACGCTGCAGAGAATCTCAAGTAATGCCTACAGTGCACCGCATGAGGTGCACTGACGGCACTAACCCCCCTACGGGCATTTTTCCTTCTGCGTCGACGTTAATCCTCATTCAGATTTCCTTATGTACTCATCTGGACGTTTAAATACCACGAAGAATGATCGTAAAATTCATTAGGAGTATTTAACCTTCAATTTGAAATCTATTTATTCCTTTTCGTAAGTCATCTGAATGATGAAACAGTTCGCTTTTGATGGTGTTTCAGTACCAAGAATTTTCATGAGTGCAAAAGAATGAAAGGCATTGGAATTCAGGACAGGCGAGCAGAAGAATGATCTCATAACGAGAATAAAAAAAAAGAGAAAAGGACCGTTGATTTGCACTTCGCTTTGAGGAGGGTAATAGCTGGGTGGGAACGAGAGAGAGAGAGAGAGAGAGAGAGAGAGAGAGAGAGAGAGAGAGAGAGAGAGAGAGAGAGAGACTGTCATCATCAGTCTTTTTTCTCCTAACCTGAGAGAAGAGAGAATGAGAGCGGAACAGAGTACGATTCTAAACTACGTTGTGGAACATTATTTGATATTATGCATTTTCCAAGCTAATTTTTTATATCTATGATGTATTCAAGAAACACTGTCGGGATCATTTCTACCTGAATTCATTTGAGAGACAAAACCGATTTTAATCCCGAGCAACAACATGAACAGAAAAGTTCTCATATTTTAATTTTGGTTATTGTCGGGGTGGGGGTAGGGGGAAGGTCTGTTGGGAGTTAGCTGAAGAAACAGCTATGTAAAATATACAAATGATGGTTGTTTAATTTATTCCTTTCCTAAAACTCTTCAAAATAGTAAGTTTCACCAAATCACAGTCTAGGCGAGATCAAAGTAATAGAATGACTTTCTTTTTAGTTTTCTGTGAAAGTAAACTATTGTGCCGGCTTTGTTTGTCCGACCGCACTTTACTCTACCCGCAATTTTTTCTGTCGGCCCTCAGATCTTAAAAGCTACTGAGGCGAGAGGGCTACAAATTGGTATGCTGAACATCCACCCTCCAATCATCAAAATACCAAATTGCAGTCCTCTGGCTTCAGCAGTTTTTATTTTATTTAATGTTAAAGTTAGCCATAATCGTGCTTCTGGCAACGATATAGGAAAGGCCACCACCGGGCCGTGGTTAAAGGTTCATGGGTCGCGGCTCATACAGCATTATACCGAGACCGCCGAAAGATAGATTATACGCTGTAGCGGCTGTACAAAAAACTCGATTGTTACTTGTCCGATAAGAAAACAATATTTGATACAGGTGAAATCAGCAAAAGCGATTCGATGTTTGAAAGCAATCATAACAACGCATTTTTTGATTGACTTACTCTTAACAAGACGTGTGCGAAGAGAGCGAAAGAGATTTAATGATTCACTATCCAGGAGGCACCTGTTAAAAATAGAATGAGAGAGAGAGGAGAGAGAGAGAGAGAGAGAGAGAGAGAGAGAGAGAGAGAGAGAGAGAGAGAACTCTCAGTGAGAGTAAATATTGATCAGTTCATTCTCTTAAAACCCGTCACAATTTTTAAGCACTCATGCCAAGACCAGTGTTAGAATTCACTGATTGGAAAACCGAGGAAAAATCGAAAATTTTATTTCCAAGTCTTCTTTACTCGTTGTTCTAATATTTTCCAAACTAGTAAAAAACGGACTGGTACGATGTAGGATGGAGCATGAGTAATCAATTATGACATAACGATATGCGGATACGGCGAGAGATTGATTGATTGCTGTAGGGGGTCGCTCAGTTGAGCACTAAGGCTGAACGTCTGATGCACGATGGAAAGATTTTTCATGTTTTAGAGTATAAAGTAGTAAGTTTTCAGAATACATAAACTGACTTACACGCATGTTATCCATCTATTTCTCTTCCTTTTCCTTTCTAAGTCGCTCTCTGTACACACACACATATACATATATATATACATACATACATACATATATCTATATATATACCTATATGTATATATATACGTATATAGAAATAATCAACACACCATCACGTGTGGAACAGAAATAAATTTCTGACTTACATCAGAACGAACCTAGTGGGCAGCGCCCTTGCGCTCAATTGAAAGACCTGGGTTCGATCCCGATGTGAGTCAGAAATTTATTTATATACGATATATATTATATATATATATATATATATATATATATATATATATATATATATATATACATACACATACACACACACACACACATATATATATATATATATATATATATATATATATATTACTATTTGTTAGTGTGTGTACTCACATATATCTTTATGAGTAACATCGTTAGTGCGGCTGTTCCCTCGATATCACATCCCGTTTCCTTGTCTTTGTGAGTAACTAAACATTTCAGATAATCTGTGATAAAGATTTTACAACCTCAGACAGGCCGGTTTATTAATCAGCTTTGGAAACGAATTTCAGTTTTCCCTACGAATTTGGAAAAGCGATACGCTGGTTTTCTCATTAACTTCCGATAGACATTGGAAAAATTATAATTTCTGAACTGATTTTTATATATATTTTATTATTCTGTGTAATTCTGTTCAGAAAGGAATTGCACTTGATAGCTTTTTGAGCAGAAATATTGTGCTGCAGTTTTTTTGAGACTGAAATGTGAACCATATTAAGCTGGCTGACAGAAAAGCATAATTTGGAACAGGAATGGAATATAGAGTTTAGGCCAAAACGTCAGGCACTGGAACCTATGAGGTCATTCAGCGCTGGAAAGGAAATTGAGAGTAGGTAGGTTTGAAATGTGACAGAATGGAAACCTCGCAGTTGCACTATGAAATAATTGTTTGGAGAGGGTTAAGGGATAGCAAGATGGAAGAAAGATAATATGACGGAGGTACAGTAAAAGGAATGAAAGAAGTTGCAGCTAGGGGCCTCAGGAAGGGACGCTGCAAAGAACCTTAAGTAATGCCTACTGTGCACCGCATGAGGTGCACTGACGGAACTAACCCGCCCTACCCCATGGGATTTAATGGAAATAAAAGCAAAAAATTACAGGTAAAAAGGAAGTTAGATTTTTGCTCACTAGTTATTTGGTCAGCATGTGCGTTGGCAACATGAATATTTATCTCCATCACGTAATGTGTGTGTGTGTGTGTGTGTGTGTGTGTGTAATAATAGTAATAATGGAAAAAGATATCTTAATATCTCAAGATTCATTAGGCATTACCTTACACAAAGATGATGCTTAGCTGTTAATCCAAATATTTGATTGAGCTTCTTAAACATTTGCATTTTCTAGAGTGATGTTTTCACTCTCTTCAATATTTTAGTAAATTAAAGGATTTTGTTAATAACGTAAGACTGAAAATTTGGTAAGGCAAGAAGTTTGAGTAATTGACTGATTGATTATGAAATTTAGGTCTTGAAGACCAAACGCCGGAACCCATCAGGATTATTCAGCGCCGCAGCGAAGATGAAATATATAAATTCATCATATCATTGATAATGAATTAGTGAATGATAGCATACTAGTAAAATTCAGTGTCAAAGTATGAACGCAAGAAAAGAAGAATGATATTAAGTAAAACCAATAAAAAATAAATATATATAAAACTTTTATATTTAAAATATATATATAAAATAAATGTGACTAAAATCTTTATTAAATATACTAAAATCATATCTTATTGCGATGTAAAAGATTCCTTTGCTGATGACTGCAAGGTAACACTTATATTAGTTTGGCATATAATCCCCTACATTTATATGCCTGTTCCTCCGTTTTCTATTCACCTGTCTAGTGAGTTCAACGATGTTACCATCATTATAAGGTCCCATATTATTCAACTATAAGTCATTGCAACCTTCGTCTTTTATAAATCTATTATTGTTTACTAAATTACACACATTAAACATCATATCTGTGTACGTATTCTTTCGATAAACGTTATAAATAACTCACTCCTTAGCCAATAATGTCCAGTCATAGCCCGTAGACTAACTACCACAGAGCCATTTGTTTTACAGGACTTTCAAAGCGTTGTACATTATTCTCAGAAATTATTCCCCACCCGCCCCCTCTCTCTCTCTCTCTCTTTTGCAAATAATAGTAATGTTTGCCTGTCTTTACAAAAAATAGATAACAAAAGTCCAGGAAGCAAAAAACTCCATCTATCTATCTACTGTCTATTTAAAGAACATTTTCTACCCTTCTCCCAATATATCTATTAATTTATTTGCCTAGAAAACCAACTCGATCTTATTTAAACTGCGCATTTTGTAGCTTCAAGAATAGACGCCTCTCTCACACCTCTCCCCTCCCCCTACGTGTCTCTCTCTCTCTCTCACTCACACCCACTCATATGCAAATTATAGTAACTCTGATTCCAGTACTATTCCTGTTCCTCGTGAGCGAATTTTCATTTGTGCCAAATTATAGGCCATTTATTTTCCCCTTTGTGTGTGTGAAGGCAAAGTTGTCACAGCCAATTTCCCTTTTGATTGAGTCATTTGTAAACTTTTGTCCCTTTGAAATCAATTCCATTACCACAAATTTCCGTTTGCCTTTTGCATTTAACATTGTCACTTTTATATTTTTACTGACACTGTTTTGCTGAAGTACTTTCCTTCCTTTTATTTACATATGATTCAATTTACCTTATTACCCTTATGAAGTAGAACGGAATGTAATATAGAATTTCGGCCAAAGGCCAAGCAATGGTACCTATGAGGTCATTCGGCGCCGGAAAGGCAATTGAAAGGTTTGAAAGGTGTGACAGGAGGAAAACCTCGCAGTTGCGCTTTGAAATAATTGTTAGGAGGGGGGGGGTGGGGGGACGGGAACAGCAAGATGGAAGAAAGATAATATGAATGGAGGTACAGTGAAGGGAATGAAAGGGGTTGCAGCTAAGGGGGGGAAGGGACGCTGCAAAGAACTTTTAGTAATGCCTACAGTGCATCCCGTGAGGTGCACTGACTGCGCTAACCCCCCTACGGAGCTGATGAAGTGGAGGACTGATAAATGCAATGAATGTTTCGGATTACCAGTATCCAAAACTGCTTGTTAAGATTACCTAAAAACTGTTTTGCTTGAAAGTATTCAATTATTTCTGAAAAAGATAGAGTTTAAAGGTTGAATACTGTATTGAACTGAATTGAATATAGGATTTACGCCAAAGGCCAAACACTTGGACCAATGAGGTCATTCAGCGCTGAAACAGAAATTGACAGTAAAAGTTTAAAAGGTGTAACAGGAAGAAAACCTCGCAGTTGCACTATGAATCAATTGTTAGGAAAGAGTGGAAAGTAAGATGGAAGACAGAATATGAAAGGAGGTAAAGTAAAAGGAACGAAAGGGGTTGCAGCTAAGGGCCAAAGGCACCCTGCAAAGAACTTTAAGTAATGCCTACAGTGCCCCGCATGAGGTGCACTGACGGGGCTACCACCCCTACGGGATTGAATACTGTATTACTAGCAATTATGTCATTTAAATGACTAGACTTTAATATATAACCCATTAATCAGGGAACATTTTTAAACAATTCATGGCTGTTCACCGTTCATGATGATATACATTTACGAAAATCCAAACCTTTTGAATAGATTTTACAAAGGATATTTATGTATTCTATTTTCTATAAAATTAGTTACAGCCAGCAACAAATTTCATTTCAACAAATTTGATTTCAAATTACATATAGCCTTTTCTTTGAATTATTTTGAACGCGGAGCAGTAGGCTGCAGAGAAATAGCGGAATATTGAAAAGGAAAATGAAAGAATAGGCATGTGGTATTTCAAAATGAGCGGTTTAAAAGGAAACCAGGAGAGAATGGTCAGGAAACGTGACTAAACTGAACACGAAGAGATGAAATAGACCTTGGATTGATCCAAAAATGGTTGTGAAATTAGATGGTTGGTACTGATACCTTTATATCACTGGATACCTCTTGTTCCACTCTTAAGTCTAGGTAAACCAATATTTATGTCTTTTCCATCTCAAAGCAGTGTATTATCAAAACATCAACTCAATGTTTTTATATTAGAATACATTTTTTTCTTAAGATTCTGGAGAGGACTGGAGTATGAACCTAAGAGTTATGAACGCCCTTTTGAAAAATTTATTGCCGATGTACTAATACACCGGGGTTAATCCGATGAGGAGGACGCTCCATAAGCACACGTACTGGCAAATCAATTAGAACCCTTTAGGTTTATGTAATAAATTAACCACCTAATATTTTTAGCGAAGTCTAATGGTACCAACAATGGAACCTGCACATTTTAACAATTCCCCTATGTAGGGATATGGTTCACATCATAGTATCATGGTAGACAAAAGCAGGTGCATACCTTACTTCACGTTTGCTAGGTGTGTGGTCTGTTCCTGGCCCACGGCTTCCAGTCCGTCCAGCTGTAAAGGAAGACAGAAGCCTCATTTCAAAAGACGTTATGAGAAACATATTATATATGTATATATATATATATATATATATATATATATATATACAGTGTGTGTGTGTTTTTACATATACACATATATGTGTATATATGTTATTTATATATTACATTTACGTATACATATATATACACAAACATATATATATATATATATATATATATATATATATATATATATATATATATATATATGTGTTTTGTATGTATATATTTCTTAATGAATATACACATCATTTCAGCGTCACGTGAAATATATCAGTGGTAATATTCCCTCTCTCTTAACATGAAACCAAATGCATTGTACTAAGTATTCAGATAGTCCAAAAACACGCACTACATGGAAAAAAACGAACAAGTTCATATGTCTTTTTTTAAAGACGCTCCATCATTTATCCATATAGCTCTCTAGGCTTACTTACGAAGAGCGCATTATTCATGAGATCAAAACATGAAGATGAAAGGATGCTTTTTCAGGCAAGAAGCTTTCCATTTTTTATATGTTTATAATATCATCTCCGTACAGCAAAGATTTTGAGATTTCTCCCCCCTCTCTCTCTCTCTCTTCTCTCTCTCTCTCTCTCTCTCTCTCTCTCTCTCTCTCTCATACTCAAATTTTCGTAATTGTGAAATGTTAACTAGAAATTCTTTGAATTACGGAACATGCTCGATATATAAGTTTTGAGGTATATAGTATACTACATCTTATAACAAAAGTATTAATAATAATAAAAAAACTATTACACATTGGAAAAGAATCAACCTGAAGACCTATTCACAATTCGCTCTATTTTTGCACGAATTCTTACAAATCTGTAATGTTAATTTCCTTGGTTGCCTTTCTGTGTGTGTGTGTCCCTCCCCTCCCCTCCTCTGCCCTCCCCCTTCCCCCTCCCCACACGAACATAAAATGCCCTTATCAATACGAGTCTTTAATTTCTTGAGCGCAAAGACTGTGAAAACAGTACGTTGAACGCAAACATTCATATTTCCTAATCAATTTTTGCATTAAGAGAATTACTTTCATTTCAAGAAAGTTGAATCTCATCCCATAAAACTGTTGCAACAAATTCATTTAAAAACAAAACCATATCTCCTTAGAGGCGATAAAGGTAAAGACCACTTTGGAGATTTCTTAATTTTCTGTGGCTAAAACGAAAAACTCATCCTTCCCGAGGGATTCCGAAGACCATCTTTGGTTTCGAACCCAGACCTTCTTTTGATACTTTTCAGGCTTTCAGTGGCCTCATCTGGGAGAGTTTACTAGTCTGCCGTTCAGCTGGCCTCTTATGAAAACATCTATCGCAGGAAAAGTCTTGCTAACTGACCGTTGTTCACTCTCGACATGAACACCTAACAGTAAAATATTATTTCAGTTATATAAATACATAAAAATATTTTCATGTCTATCAACTTTGGCAGATGCTACGGTAATGATAATAAACAGTTTTTCACATTTTAAACTAAAAAGGATGTATTCCTTGTAAGGAAAGCGTAGATGTCTCGTATAGTTTTATATACAGTAGCTGTTTATTAGCATATCATAGAAATGTATAATTAACAGTGAGGATCCACGGATGAACTGCGCTGCCTTTAAATAATTTTAAGACGTAATTTGTCACAAAAATTTAATATTAAGGCAGTAAGCTACCAAATCATGTAATTTATCATTTCAAAATGAACGAAAACTCTATTAAGATAAGATACATATCCCTTGGAAATCTGGGATTTAAGAACACTTTTTTTTTTTTTACTTCTACTTATTGAACAAACTTTAAATTAGTTGAAGATCAGTAAATCCACGTAATTTTGAAACTCTTCATTAAACAACTAACAACACATATTATTACAGACATATGTAAAACCTCTGCATCTGGTGATCTGAAGTACTACCATAAGCACCGTCTGTATGAAGACGAGCGTCGATATTCAGTCAACAATGGAACTAAAAAATGTGTGTTTACAGTTTGGTTATGGAAGAGATCTGTTTACTGTGAAAGTTGTTTATCAGATTCCTCTTATTTGGAGAGTGTTGTTATGACGCGTTGAGTTTGAGGAACCAAGTTCAAAGGGCTTTTCTGTTTATGTCATTTCCTAGTAAAATCTCTCTCTCTCTCTCTCTCTCTCTCTCTCTCTCTCTCTCTCTCTCTCTCTCTCACAGAAAGATTTTACATACTAGAGAAAATTTAAAGTTTTACACAACAGAGATAATTTAATGAAAGTTTTACACACTCGAAAAAATTTAATGAAAGTTTTCCATACTGGAGAAAATTTAATGAAAGTTTTACATAATACAGAAATTTAACGAAAGTTTTCCATACTAGAGAAAATTTAAAGAAAGTTTTACATACTAGAGAAAATTTAATGGAAGTTTTGCATAAGAAAATTTATGAAAGTTTTACACACTAGAGAAAATTTAATGAAAGTTTTACACAACAGAGAAAATTTAATTAAAGTTTTACATACTACAGAAAATGTAATAAAAGTTTGACATAAAGAAAAATTTAATAAAAAGTTAATAAAAGATTCTCGACAAATTAATGATCAACAAAATTATTCTATACGTAAGTATGGATCAATAAATATATATATATATATATATATATATATATATATATATATATATATATATATATATATATATATATATATGTGTTTACAATTTTTTGAATTATCAGAAAACAGTTAGATATTAATTCTATCTATAAAGAGAATGTGTGAGCTGTGCAGTAACATGAGGCATTACAACGCAATTCATCCATATTAGCATAAGAGCCTCGGGCGTCTTTCTTTTACTTTGATATGAAACAAACTTTTATGAGCCTAAGGAAAAACTGTAATTTTCCCCGAGATGTAACCGAGTACCGAGACCTTTCCCCGAAAGAACCGGGACGCCATATCTTTAAAACTAACCATAGAATTTTCTTGCAAATAATCTCCTTATGTTTTCCACAACCAAATTACTCTGAATATACTAACCAGGCCTATTCCAACCTAACCTAATCTAGGGGCATGGCAAAAATAATAGGGGCTGGTGCAATACTAGCATAAATCTCAGGAATTTGCTTCCCAGTAACGACTGAGAGAGCGAGAGATCTTTTCTTTTAAGTATTTGAGAGAGAGAGAGAGAGAGAGAGAGAGAGAGAGAGAGAGAGAGAGAGAGAGAGAGAGAGAGAGAGAGATCTTCTCTTTTAAGTATTTGGTCATAATTCAGAAAAGACAATATACCTAAAAAAATACATTATATAATATTAAGAACACCTCTAAAAACACGAAAAAAAAAATACTCTAGCAGCGTGAGTGTTGAAATAGGGTACATATATTTGAAAATAAATCTCTGCAGCGAGCTTTCAGGAATCTTTTCGATTCCCTTTGAGGTTGGAAAAAGGAATCGAACAGATTTTCCGAAAGCTCTTTGTAGAGATTTATTTTTAAACATATGCATCCATAAACAACTGTGGATTTGTTTCTCCAAACCTCTGATTATATGTAACACTCATCCACTTTCCAGTTTTTACCCGGAACCGCAACAAAATCGAATCTCCACCAGATTCATAACATTTCTGCAACACTGGATGAACTCTTCCTGAATTTTATTTAAAGTTTCAAACGGTTCCCGTAACTTTCTAACGAGTTTCGAAACTTCTTTTGTAATGGATTTATCGTTCTAGCGTTTGTCTTCCAGTTTATTCTCTTATGTATATGGATTTTTCAATTTTTTTTATTTATGACATGGATAAATTAAAAATGGTGCAGACGGGAATAAATTGCCATGAAAAAGTCAACTCAAAGAAAATCTAAGATACACCGTTAGATTTTTGCTGTGAAAACTAACGGTGAATAACGATGACTTTCTCTATATTTTTAAGTGAATAACTCTTCGACGGACGGTTAAGGAGACGCTGTGTCCTATGGAGTTCGTCATTTACGAAATAAAAAGATTCAAGATTTGGTGTAAATACAAAGTAAATGAGTTAATGTTAGGGTTACAGACTCTGTGGATAGATACCTGGAACCTTTAAGTCTTTAATTACTTTTTTGTGCAAAGATTAACAGGAAATAAAAACTAAATTCATTTTCATTATGAATCCTTCTGTCAGTTCCGCCCTCAAATGGAAGACTGTAGTATCTGCAAAAATACAAAACTGAGAAAAATGGTAGATACTGCAGTTTTCCCTTGCCTTACTACTGATTTTGCAGATACTGCAAATGGGGCTCCCCAAATACTCGTGGAAAGCACTGAAGAATCATTTTGAAACTACAGAAACTTGCGCATTAGTGTTTCCCGAGCCCAGTAGGTGGCATATCCCAATTTCGAAAATTTTGCAGATACTGCAGTTTTCCATTTTAGGGCGGAGTTGTATCGCGAAAGAGGACTCTAACTTAATGAAAACCAACGTCAAGTATATTACTCACGTAAAAGTAAGATGCCATGAATATAGAAAACTTGCATTTGCCGCCGATAATTAGCTTAAAACGTGTGGCTTTCAAATCTTCTCAATCTCACTATTTGTAACAATTATTTTACCTTGACTATATAGCACTACATGGTAGAGTGTCCTAGACTTGGGGTTCCAGGGTGTGTCTGATCTCAGAGTTATTCGAAATCTTTCGAGTGTGTATTGAGAATCATCAGTTCTAAGTTGATAAAACTCAAACAACAAGATTTACTGGTTCCTCGAGTAAATACTCGAGGTGGTAATTTACGAACTAATGTGGCCTTGAAATGAGGTTCCTTCAGTATCTCTGAGATTAATATCTATATATAGGAGGGGAGGAGGACCATATTGGAAGGCATCAATGCTGTGGATGTGGAGGTGCAGGGTAGAAGGAGGCGACCAGGAAGACCAAGAAAGAGACGGAGAGACTGTGTGAAGGAGGAGGACTCGAGAAAGAAGGGACCTGACGAAGAAGAAGAAGAAGAAGAAGAAGAAGAAGAAGAAGAAGAAGAAGAAGAAGAAGGTGAATCACTTTCGATTAAGAAATAAATAATTACAAAGTTATCCAAAGCTTGCAACGTTCATACTTTTGCAATGCACTCAGTAGGATTTACTGTTCTTCAAACCTAAGAAGAATTTAGATATCCGGATGATAAAAAAAAGATAAATGACCGACAACGTCTGATGAAGTTACACAGCAATTGACACACTTGTGCTGCCCTGAACGCTGGCATATTTTCCTCGTCCCCTCTTATAAAAGGAAACTCCTTTTTTCTCCTTTCTCCCTTACCATTACAGAGACCTAGATCCTACCTCTGCAAGATCATATGGCCGTTAAAGGATATTTAGTATCAAACGGAATGGCAACAGAACTTGTACCCTCCTCTACGAGTATTTAGTAGGGGAAAGGATGACTTCAGCTGAACATTATAATTTTTTTTTTTAATCTTTAAAAGAAACGATAATCAAGAGAGTTGAGAATATAGTTATGAAAGAGGAAATATTTACTTCATATCATTTGACCTTTTGTCTCTAAAATATTTCAGCTGAAAAACAACATGGAAACCTTATTCATATAATAACGGTCATGTGTCAATACATTTTTGAGCGTTATTTTAGAGGATTTTACTTCAGTTTTCTCCAACCTTTTAGTATTACGTAATTTTTTTTCCGTAGTTTTCATATTTTCAATGGATAAAACATTTTTCGTAAATAAACAGAAAATATGTTTCTGGTATTTACAGGGTGAGATATTCCTAAGCTCGAACTGACGATTCATTTTATACATATGAGAGAATTAGCGTTCAGCCAGCAGAGGATGTCACAATGATTTTCAGTTGACGATATATGTAACAGCTGTAAAATGTTGCATTCGTCTTGTAAACAATTTGATGAAATAAAAGAAAAATATCTCGTATAAAATCAGTTATAAACCTACGTTATTTAAAAGGAAATTACTTTCAGCTAAAGCTTTTACCGCAAGAATGTAGAGGGAATGTCATTGTGTTGATGGCATATTCCAAACTTCAGTTAGGTTAAAATAATTACGAAAAATAAGCAAATGTAGCTGGCCAAAAACATATTCAGAAGCTTGATATATGTTTAAATGTACAGAATGGTAAGCTTCCACAGTAATCAAAATCCCACATCATTCCTGAATATTCACCTGTGACAAAAATTACATTTTCAAATTCATTTGAAGCGGTTGTCTCAACTTTAGTTAACAGTGAGCATAATCTGAGAATTATTGATATCCTCACCCATTCTAAGAACTACATTGATTTTCAAGTTCAAAAGGATTCCGGTATCTAAGACTCCAAAAACGAAGGGAATGAGATTACGTCTCGTAAATTTTTTTTTTTAGGTGGTACAGAGAAACAAAGATCAAGAAAAAACACGCAAAAAAATCGCCGAAGTTTCTTCGGTGCAATCGAGTTTCTGTACAACGTATAATGACGTATGAGACTCTCAGCCACGGCCCAGCCACGGCCCGGTGTTGACCTGTGTTGTTGCCACCTACAGCGGTGCCAGACGCACGATCATGGTTAACTTTAACCTTACATAAAATAAAAACTACCGAGGCTAGAGGGCTGCAATTTGGTATGTTTATGTTGGAGGGTTGATGATCAACATATCAATTTGCAGCCCTCTAGCCTCAGTAGTTTTTACGATCTGCGGGCGGACAGAAAAAGCGCGGACGGACACACAAATAACAGTCTCAATAGTTAAAAAAAAAAAAAAAACACTCATCAACATCTTGGATCAAATGTACACGACGACTGACTTAAAATTTTAACGGAACAAAAAATTAAGCTTCATATTTATTAACATTTACTCACATTTAGGCACCATTTATTCTGAAACTTCATTTCTTACTGAGTATTTCCAAAGGTATTTGTCATTTGACTGACCAAGTAAATGGAAAATCCCAGTGAGTATCTTTTAAATAAGATAGATTAAAAAAAAATTTAATATTCAACTTGAAATTATCCTTTCCCGTTGCACCGAAATTACCCTTTCCCATACTAAATATAGGAGGGCACAAGTTCTGTTGCCATTCCGTTTGATATTAAACATCCTTTAACGGCCATTTTAGTATTTACAATGGTCTTCCAGTTCAAGGGAGGGTTAGACTGCCCGGAGGCAAATTCCTGAGATGTATGCTAGTATTTCACCAGCCACGTTTTTTTTGCCATGCCCTTAGGTTAAGTTAGGTTTAGTTGCTTTTCTCCCAATCGATTATACTTGGTGGGGGAAACATAATGAGATTATTTTCAAGAAAATCCGATGGTTAGTTTTCAAGATATGGCGTCCCGCTTCTTTCAGTACTCGGTTGCATCTCGGGAAAATGCTGCCCGGAGCCGAAAATGAGAGGATGGGAAATGACAGACCTACATATACTAGACAGCGAAGGTCACACTTACACAGGTCAGAATGGTGTCTTTGATCTCACTCTCTCTCTCTCTCCCCACATACAAAGGGCAATTTCTCCGGCTTTTCCCATTTTCTCCCTCACCACTGCAGAGACCCTGTAACATCAAAGGGTCGTGAAGGGATGCTTCAGATAAAGTGAAATGGGAAGAGGATGTTTGCTCTCTCTCTCTCTCTCTCTCTCTCTCTCTCTCTCTCTCTCTCTCTACGCTTGCTATGGGGAGTTAGGACTTCTGTTAAGCATTTCTCTTCTCTTGTACCCGTTGGATTTTTCAGGTATGATTAGTACTCAAAAGTTTGGTAAAGAATATCATAATATGAGAATTATTTATTAACTTTTTCCCAAGTCAAAATAGCTTTGGAAAACATTAAAAAACTATTGTATTGGTTGAGGAAGCACTGCAGTTGGATAACACGAACTATTTTTCATGGATAATTTTTCAAAAAGCAAAAATAACACACAAGGAAGTACATAACACTGCAATGATAAGATTCCTCTCGAAAAATATTTGGTTTGTTCTATTTAACGTCTTTAATAAAATCAAATGGACAGTCAATCAATACTAGAGATTATCATGATGGTAAATTAAGGGATTTATTTCTGAGGTTATTCTATTGTCACCAACTGAATAAGTATTTTTAAATAAAAAGAATGCTCAAGCCACTACTAATAATTCTGCAAAGTGTTAAGCACTGTCGAGGTGGCAGTTGCCGCAGAAACAACAGGCGCCAATGCTGCAAGTCGTCCACCACCCACAATCACCTAGTCACTGTAATGAGCACCTTACGATCGAGAGAGCCGTTAAGAAGATCGCAAAAGTTGGCTCAGAGTAACGAGGAAACAGCTCTTATATGGCAGCTGCACTCACGCTGAAGGTTTGTTCGATGGTTTCCTGGACTGTCACACAAAAATGATTCAATTTGTCTTTTTGAGAAAAACATGTATATTTTTATTCAGTTTTCAAACCCCCTTTTTTGTATTTTGGAAAAATACAGTCTCTCATTTACACTATTGTGGATTTTTACTCATTACTTATTTTATTCTGTTTTTTTGGTAAACTTTCTCATTCATCCTAACCAGAATTGAAACGGCGAAAGGATGAACTTCATTTAGCTATCATATAATTTTTTTCTTTTTCACTTGTTCAGTTTAAACTACAATCAAAATCATTATAAAAATTCCAATTTACTTTCTTTCTGAAAGTTAAGCAATATTTAAAATATAAAGTCAATTTTTTTAATTGAATTGAATTGAATATAGAATCTGGGCCAAAGGCCAAGCACTGGGACCTATGAGGTCATTCAGGTGTTCAAGGTGTAACAGGAGGAAAGCTCGCAGTTACGCTGTGAATCAATTGTTAGGAGAGGGTGGAAAGTAAGATGGAAGAAAGAGAATATGAAAGGAGGTACAGTAAAAGGAACGAAAGGGGTTGCAGCTAGGGGCCGAAGGGACGCTGCAAAGAACCTTAAGTAATGCCTACAGTGCACCACATGAGGTGCGCTGACGGCACTGCCCCCCTGAGGGGAGAGAAGCGCTGAAAGTTTTGTTTAGTCGTATCTCTTGTACGTTATTGGAAAAACCGGATTGTTTTTATATATCACATTATATTCCACTTAATTATGACGTTTCTTTCGAAACTGACATTTATTATTAGTTGTGCTAAGGCTAAAACATTCAATTTACCTCTGAAAAGAATATCTGATTTACAATACGTTGTAGCTGTGATATCCTTTACTTTCTCTCTCTCTCTGTAGCTGAATTTTTGAGGAAGTAGTTAATTCCTTTTTGCATTACAGATTTGAATCTACTGCTAATATTGTTTAATTTTTCTGCTTCCTCTCTCTCTCTCTCTCTCTCTCTCTCTCTCTCTCTCTCTCTCTCTCTCTCTCTCTCTTTCTGCTATTAATGAATCAAAGGATATATAAAATTCATGTTTGCACAGAATATTTCTAGTACTGCTCCATATCGTTAAGAATTTTATTACTACAGGTAATTCTTTCTGTCTCTTGTAGGGAATACAGTAGGTAGAGTTAGGTGAGGAAAGAGAATAACCATACACACAGTTGTTGATATTTCATTCGTCTTGTTCTCTCACTCATGGCTTTTGTGATAACTATATTTCCTGAATCCCCTTCTGGCTTCTAACTTATTCCTGAAGCCTTTTAAGCTTTTACGCTCTCATATAACATTCACCGGCGCTTTATTGCAAATTGCGCTCCTTAGTGTTCGTTGAGAGAAGTTAGGAATTTCTACTGTTGTGAATTGGAACTGAATTGAATTGAATTGAATTTAGAATTTAGGCTAAAGGCCGAGCACTGGGACCTATGAGGTCATTCAGCGCTGAAACGGTGTAACTGGAAGAAAACCTCGCAGTTGCACTATGAATCAATTGTTAGGAGAGGGTGGAAAGTAAGATGGGTGATAAGAGAATATGAAAGGAGGCACAGTAAAAGGAATGAATGGGGTTGCTGCTAGGGGCCGAAAGCACGCTGCAAAGAACCTTGAGTAATGTCTGCAGTGCACCAGGTGAGATGCACTGACTGCACTAACCCCCTACGGGGGTAGTAAATTGGAGGACTTTTGCGATGGAAATCTGTGGGCATGAATTCCACTCTTTTTAGAACAAAGTCCATAACAGACCTGTAGTGTGATTATTTCCACTTGAAGGTTAAACCACATGAGAGAGGATGCTCTTGAATAATTAGAGTGGCTTCACTTTAACGTTTAAGCAAGCAACATTTCATTGCTGAACAAACATTTCTGTTCATTTTTCAATTTCTGCCTAGAAATCTTCAATCAGATCTTCGTTTGGATTACAAGTCATTTTACAGTAGGAACACCTATTTTATCACTAAAGGTGGACTATATATATATATATATATATATATATATATATATATATATATATATATATATATATATATATACATACATATATATATATATATATATACATATATATATATATATATATATATATATATATTATATATATATATATATATCACACACTGGAGTGAAACAAGAAGAGAGACAGGTTGTTTGACCAGTTTCGACTTTATTTCCAAGCCATTGACGAAGGACTGACACGACGCATAGTGACAGAAATTGAAATAAAAAGCGAAAACTGGTCAGGACCTACACCCCGTCTCTTATTTTTCACCTGTGGTAATGTGTGATAAAATGAATCACGTACAAAAGTGATTATAATTATATATATATATATATATATATATATATATATATATATATATATATATATATATATATACACATATATATATATATGTATATATACATATACACATACATATATATTTAACGTGTAGATACTGAAACAATATCATATGTTTATTAGTTAGTGGAGCTGATCAACGATCTGTTGATACGAAAAACCATTAAAATTCTAATTTTTATCTGTGACAGAATCATAACAACAATATTTATAGCAGCCTACTGATAATATACGGCCTCTGATAACTGATTGATGGCCCAGATAAATGTTAACTCGCGTATTGTTCAGTATTGTGTATTGTGTTAAATTGTGAGATTGTTATGCAAGCTGGAATGATGTCTGGTAATGTGACATTATTTGAATAAAAAATGTCAGTATTAGATATTAATAAATTTTCTATTCTATTTTCAGGAGTGATAAAACCTGTTACTTACTCAAGACATCTTAAATGTTATGAAAATTGTTCTCAATAAATACAACGACATTATTATACAGTGATACTCAAACTGGGTGCCGTGGTGCCACGGATAGTGCCTAGGGGTACCGCAAGATTGTCATGAATTTTGTCTTGGATAGATCATCTCAAAGAACATTTGTAAAAAAAAAAATTTGCAAAAGTTCATATAAATATTATCAGTGTGTCTACTCTAATTATGTTAATCTAATTCTTCTGATATGCGCTTTGTTTGTACAGTATATTTTTGCATGTAAAGTGTACTGATTTTGGTTTGAGTATGGATAATAATTTTACTCACTGAATAAGAAGTTGATTCATGCATATTGCATGAATTAACTTCTTATTCAGTGAGTGAAATTATTACCAAACAAAATCACTGAATAAGAAGTTGCATTTAACTTATTCAGTGAGTAAAATTATTATCATATGTAGGTACACTGTACAGCAAAAATATACTGTACAAAAACAGCATATCAGAAGAATTAGATTAACATAATTAGAGGGATAATATTTATATGAACTGCCAGACAAAATTCATGTACTGCCCAAACACGGCATTGCATTAGTTTGTATTTATTGGAGAACAATTTCATAACATTTAAGATGTCTGAACAGGCTTTATCACTCCCCAAAATAAGAAAATAGATTGGTGAAAAGGGAATGCCAGGTACTCACATTAAAACTAAAAAAAAAAAAATTGAGAACCAATGCATGATTAGCACATCACATTAAACACATAGGTACACGAACACTGACTTAAAATTCTAGCAGAACAAAAATTAAAATTCGTATTCATTAACATCTGCTCATATTCAGGCATCATTTATCCTAAAATCTTATTTCTTACTAATTTTCCATAATTTCCTATTACCTCCTTTTTTACAGTTTTCGTATTTGAATTGAAATGAATTGAACTGGATATAGAATTTGGGCCAAAGGCCAAGCACTGGGACCTAAGAGGTCATTCGGTGCTAAAACAGAAATTCACAGTAAAAGGTTTGATAGGTGTAACAGAAGGAAAACTCACAGTTGCAATATAAATCAACTGCTAGGAGAGGGTGGAAAGTAAGATGGAAAAGAGACTATGAAAGGAGGTACAGTAAAAGGAACGAAAGGGGTTGCAGCTAGGGGCCGAAGACCGTAGCAAAGAACCTTAAGTAATGTCTACAGTGATTATTTATGTTTAAACACTAATGCATAAGACTGAATTTTCTCTTGGTGCTTTCTCCTAATAACTGATGCTTTCGTTTTTATTACTTGCAGCTCTGATTGTCTTCCACAGGCCATTTCCCCTTGCATGTTACTGTATACTTGACTCAAGGTCTTTTTCCATGACTGTGATTTATGAAATATACTTAACAAGAATACAGATACTACCATATACGGCGAATGGAAAAAGAAAGGTTCAGTACACATGCACACATATATATATATATAATATATATATAAAACATATATACATATTTATATATCTATATATAGGAGTGTATATATATATGTGTGTTTGTATTTATATAAATATATACATGTATAAATGAAGACAAAATCCACGAAGGAAAGCGAAACGATGGAGTACTGCAAGGCCTTTCGACTTCTTGTCCTTACTTAGCAAAGTAAAGGACAAGAAGTCAGAACGTACCTTGCAGTACCTCATTATTCTCTTTTCCCTTCGCGGATTTTGTATCTATTATAATTCATCACGTTCCATATTTTTGATTCAGTTATATATATATATATATATATATATATATATATATATATATATATATATATATATATATATATATATATATATATATATATACATACATATATATATATACATATATATAAACATATACATTTCGTTGTAAAAGCCTGGTTATAAAAGCTAATCCACTGTTCTTACTGATCTCTATTGTTTAACTCCACACCAGCCTTTGAACTATTAATCTCTCCCAATATCTGACTGATCCGACACATAAATATCTGTGAGTTATTTCAGACCATTTATATTTGTAGTCGTTTCGCCGTTTATTCAAATCGTTCCTTTTATGACACTTTTGATTTTTGGCGAAGGGAATACTAAACTTGGCTTTTATACAGTAGAATTTATTTACCACTGAGATATTTTCGGTTTTGTCCTACATCTATTGTTGTTTTATCAATATGCACACACACACACACACATATACATACAGGTTGTTGTATATATATATATATATATATATATATTAATATATATATATACACATATATGATTATTATCTTTTGTACATGATTCACTTATCACATTACAAAGGTGAAAAATAAGAGATGGGGTGTGTGTCCTGACCGGTTTTTTCGACTTTACTTCCAAGCTATTATTATTTCAAGCCATCATCAATGGCTTGAAATAAAAGTCGAAACCTAGTCAGCCTACACCTGTCTCTTTTTTCACCTGCGGCAGTAATGTGATATATATATATATATATATATATATATATATATATATATATATATATATATATAGAGAGAGAGAGAGAGAGAGAGAGAGAGAGAGAGAGAGAGAGAGAGAGAGAGAGAGAGAGAGAGAGAGAGAGAATATTGTTGTATTAAGTGCCTCAGAAAGAAATGAGCCACAGACTCCGTGTTCTGTTTCAGGTTTTTAAAATTGTTTTTGTGTTTCAAGGTCCTGTCATGGTGTATATAAACTAGAACAAAATCAATTTCATTTATGAATTTCTCAACAAATATCACGAAATTTCCCATTAGATTATAAAGCAATTTTTACCCTGAAATGAAGTAGAAGGTTTTACAGTTACTAAAATAAAACGAGCAAAAAAATGAAACTTCGAAACCACTAGCATATTGCACCACCGGAAAGATCTATCTTTTGGTATAGTCAAGGAACCACCCATGAAACCTTAACCACGGCCCGGTGGTGGCCTATTCTATATCGTTGCCAGAAGTACGATTATGGCTAACTTAACCTTAAATAAAATAAAAACTACTGAGGCTAGAGGGCTGCAATTTGGAATGTTAGATGATTGGAGGGTGGATGATCAACATACCAATTTGCAGCCCTCTAGCCTCAGTAGTTTTTAAGGTCTGAGGGTGGACCTTTCAGAAAACTAAAAAAGGAAAAGATGAAAAACTAGAGATAGATACGGATGATATGGCATAATGAAAAGAAATGTACTTTATTCTATAAAGGAATAACAATGCATTTGAAAAAAAAACGTAAATATTTGCTTTAGTTTAATGGTTTCCAAGATCTCTCACACTGAAAAGAAACCGTGTCCGCACGTCAGCCAAGGAGAAAGTTTAAATACTTACAAATAAACATATTGTCAATCCTTCGGTTTGATACTTTTATAATTACCTGAAATGTGGAAAATGACGCTGTTCGAAATGAATGCTAAACACTAACTCAGCTGGAGAATGTATGGAAGGTTTCGTAGTATTACAAGCTCCTATCTTGAAAGGCTGGGGAACTCAAACACTGACCGCTTTCGCTTATATTCCCCTGTAATGCAGCATTTACCATCCATTTCAAATATCTTTCAAACTAATTATTTGATCGAAATGGTACTTTGACACAGTGTACAAGTCACCTACACCTAATTTTTGGTTATACAGAGCATTGTCAAATGGTGTTAGTAAGACGTTTTACTCTTGACTTTTAAAGGCAAAGTCGCACGATTCAGCAGGACCATCTAAGCAATCAGACGTCCACTATCCCCCATAGACAGAAAGGGGGCGGAGATGGGAGCCAAGAAAGTGGGTTGAGGGAGGGATGAGGAGGGGAAGGAGAGGGGAGGGACCATGGGGATAAAGGACGTTCGAATGCATAGTTTGGCGATGCTTGGCAACACCATGTAAGTCTAAACGCCTTAACTAAAACCATTTGACAATGCTAATACCAAAAACTAGCGGGAGGTGTCTTGTACACTGTGTCAAAGTACCATTTCGATCAAATTATTAGTTTGAAAGATATTTGAGAAAAACGATGACTTTGGGTCCCTGAAATGGATAGTAGGTATATCATGGCTTTATTGGACGGTGTCAAAACTCGGTAACATTGGAAGATAATATACTCAGCAAAAACATACAGTT
>NC_089752.1:158000-178000 GCF_040412425.1 Macrobrachium rosenbergii
CAATACATTTAATGAAGCAAGTTCATATACATAATTATCTATGTATATGTGTATGCAACTGTCAAAACAAAGAAATCTTTACTGGACTGTCAACTCTCATTTCCTATGCAAATGAGCTTTTAGAATTCCAAAACATAACTAGTATTTTGAAAACTTTTGCTATTTCTTAATTATTCATGACCGAAAGATTGATGGAAGAAAAATACAACTGAAAATAGCATTTAATTTTGTTTCCAGAGGTCACCCTAAAATCTTCTTCAAAGATATGAGTACTTCGCGTCATCTTAAACAGTTCTTTTGTTTCATACGCCAAAATATAGATTCTACCAGAAATTAGAAAACAATGCTGGGTATATACTGTTCATCGCTCACCATTAAGTCTAAACCAGAACGTCTAAAATAAAAAAAAAAACTGGTATATATTTTCTAGTTTACAAACTGCGCAATTAATCAAAGTCTAAGAGTTATAAAGCCAGGGGAGACAAAGCTCGACCAGTGAACTTACGAAGTTTCTTCTGAAAACTGAACCGACGCATCTAAGGAAGAAGTTCTGGACAGCCAATTTGTCAAGATTAAAGTACCAAAACTGCGAAAATTTTCGGATATCTCGAGAGAAGGATCACTCTTGAGATGCAGTTCTTACGGTGATACTTTTCCAAAGATGGGTTCGTCCTATTTCCATTTTCAGATATGCGTACATGAACAAATAAGTAAAATCGGCGCAATCGAGTTTTCTGTACAGCGTATAATCAAGGCCACCAAAAATAGATCTATTTTTCAGTGGTCTCGGTATAATGCTGTTTGAGCCGCGGCCCATTAAACTTTAACCACGGCTCGGTGGTGGCCTGATCTATATCGTTGCCAGACGCACGAGTATGGCTAACTTTAACCTTAAATAAAATAAAAACTGCTGAGGCTAGAGGGCTGCAATTTGGTATGTTTGATGATTGGAGGGTGGATGATCAACATACCAATTTGCACCCCTCTAGCCTCAGTAGTTTTTAAGATCTGAGGGCGGACAGAAAAAGTGCGGACGGATAGACAAAGCCGGCACAATAGTTTTCTTTTCAGAAAACTAAAACAGACACAAGCAAATGACCACATTGTAAAAAATGGAGTTTTAAACTGATATCGTAAAAAAATATAAAATGATCATAATTCAGATGCTGTTGTAGTCTGCTGCAGAGAAGAGAATGAAGACAGCATGATCAGCTGGAAAGGAAATTTATCTATGAAGAAGATAACTGCAGTTAACCTCTCCTTGTCTTAGCCTAACTAATCGTGGCTTCCAATGTAGAGGAAAAGAACATTTTTTGAAAACCCCAGAAATGGTATATCATCCAAGAAAGAATACACGAATGATACTAATTATACATCATCAAGGCCACTTAGTTACATAGCCGTCCTGTCAATAATCAGGATAAACTCCATAGTCTTAGAAGCTGTATCAAGTTGCCTCTATTCCCCAGAAATCACTATTTAGTTTTTTATTGGTCATGAAATAAACTGAAATTAAACCCTAAGATCCCCAATGTTCAGAGCAAGAAAATTTAACGTGCTAATATCCAGCAATTGGCGAAAAAAAAACTCCTGCAATAAAAATCAATTAAAATTTTTTCTTCCTTCTTTGTATCCTTCCGCTTTTCTTGTAATGAGAGAGAGAGAGAGAGATAGAGAGAGAGAGAGAGAGAGAGACAAGAGAGAGAGAGAGAGAGAGAGAGAGAGACTATAAAACAGGATAGTAAATATTCCCCAATGTGGATTCAATGCTCCGCTTCACACCCACTAGGGATACTAAATTACAGTTCTTTTATATATATATATATATATATATATATATATATATATATATATATATATATATATATATGTATGTATATATATACATATATTGCATACATATATACACACACACATGTATATATATGTATATAATATATATATATATATATATATATATATATATATATATATATATATATATATATATTACTAGATACATCAAGAAAAATAAACCTTTGGATATATTCCTTTCGATCTATCCTTCTTTTGATGAAATCCAATGCACAGAAGTCCCTCTGCATTTCTTCACATACATTCCAGAATTCAACATTTATACAGTTTTGATAATCTTGAGCTTCAAATCACCTTTTCTCTCGCTTCGCTCTCTTTGCACAGCATGCAAATGGAGGCGCGAAATATCCAGCACAAAATTTGAAAACAGGCTTCCAGGATTCCAAATTGAAATATTTCGAGAAGTCGAGGTGACACAGGTGGCGATGACGGAAAACTCTATCACTCAGGAGAGGTAAGACCTTTCAAATACTATTTTAGGTCTATGAAAGGGGCTGCTCTTTTTTTAAAGTTTTTTTTATTGTTATTTTTTTGTATATTGTTATCTGTTTGCCAAGTTATCTTTATGTTTTATTTATATTCTTATTTTCTTCTCGATTTTTCATTAGTAGGTTAATACCGTATCAGAACTGTTCAGTACGAATGTCTGGTCGTCAATAATAATAATAATAATAATAATAATAATAATAATAATAATAATAATAATAATAATAATAATAATAATAATAAAGTAAAATAACAACAACAACAACAATAATAATAATAATAATAACATCTTGGAAGATGACTCTCTCTGAAGTACACTTAACTGGATGGAAACCTTTTAAGGCAGAAGGCCCCTTCCTTATATGAACAATTCAACGATGAGGCTGAAAATTGGAAAGGAAACCAAGACATTAGCAGCTAGTAATGGGATGCTTACAGTGACTTAAGATTGATTTAGCCCGAAAAATACATTAAAATTACAGGAGAAGCCACAAAAACGCCAACGAAGAGACCACCACAACGTTCCCCACAGAGCTCAAAGCAATAATAAAAGATGGAAGCTAGGTTACCAGGCTGGTTTTCAACTGTGATGAACCTATATCCACCAAAGTGCAAAGTAGGTGCAAGGCTTCTAAGCATGGAAGGACAAGGTGACTCTGGTGCTATGTGGCAACAAAGCTGGTCATATGATAAGGCCTGGCACTATTTACTACGATAAATATCCCGGCACTCTTCTTCCTGTTTACTGACAACACAATAGCAAAGCATGGCTCTTTGCAATGTATTTTATGCAGTGCTTCCATGAATATTCATGTTAGAAATAAAAAAAGCTATTCAGACGATACTCTTAGCCATCCTCAGTCCATCACCATCCAGATGTCCAGGTCGTGTTTCTACCTCCCAACACGACTGTGCTTCTCCAGCCTCTGGACCAAGAAACCATTTGCCATGTCAAGTCAAGGCCGCTTACACTTGGCAGGTCTTTGATGACATGATCCGCTCAGCTATTTATGCCAGACCCGACGTGAATGTCAAGGGCTTCTGAAAAGCATTCACCTTCGCTGATGCTATAGCATTTATCGAGGAGGCAATGAATGAATCGAAACCGGAAACTGACTGTTTGCGGGAAAAATCTGTAGAGTGAGGCTGTGAACGAAATAAATTTTGAAACTGAATTCACCAGATATAAGTACACACAAACAGGAATAAACTTATTCCCTCACATTTTGGATATACTTGTCACTACAAAGCCTGAGATCCAAATGAAAATCAAACTGAGAAATTCTGACGCCCAGGCGAGGTTCGAACCCACATCCGAAACATCAGACGGTATACACCTGGCCACAGAGCTAAAAACAGATGTCGGTTCCCGCTAATGTGTACATTTACCTGGTAAATTCAGTCTCAAAATTTATATTTCATTTTGCAGCCTCCTCCAAGATTCTTCGAGTGGGCAGTCACCGTTTCTGGTATCTATTCATTCATATACAAAAGGCAAATGCTGACAAATATATATATATATATATATATATATATATATATATATATATATATATATATATATATATATATATATATACATATATTTATATATATATATATATATATATATATATATATATATATATATATATATATATATATATAAAACGAATCTACACTTCTGTACCTATCTCCATATTATTTTCCAGTAAATGATTGTCCTAAAGTCATGTACCCTGCAAATGAAAAGAAATGTCCAACGAGCATAAACCTACAACAGGATCTAAAATTGATTCTGTGAGCTGCAGAGGTGAGCATGCTGGTTTCTTTAGGGTCCTTCGGAGATTTCTAATCGCCCCGTAGGTGCAATAAATGTCGTGAATCCGGACGTAAAGAAAAATGTTAAATCTGGTCATTCGGAAGTGTATCCATCTGCACGGATAGCGCAGATAATTTTCATGATTTTGCATCAATATGGGTTTTCTTCTTTATCAAATTATGAGTGTATCTATTTTACACACACACTATATATATATATATATATATATATATATATATATATATATATATATATATATATATATATATTTATATATATATACAGTATATTCACAATACTTTTGATTATAAATATGGTGTAGCATATATATATGCATATATATATATATATATATATATATATATATATATATATATATATTATATATATATACTGTATATATATATATATATATATATATATATATATAGATAGAGAGAGAGAGAGAGAGAGAGAGAGAGAGAGAGAGAGAGAGAGAGAGAGAGAGAGAGATATAACTATTTGTGTTTCGAATCCTGCCAAGAGCGTCAGAATTTCTTTATTTGTTTTTCTTATTTGGATCTGAGGCTTTTTTGTAACAAAAACCGACAAGTGAAGAAATCAACAAGTTAAGAGGTCATGGTGGTTATTATAAAAACATACATACATAAACACACACACACACACACACACACACACACATATATATATATATATATATATATATTATTCTATATATATATATATATATATATATATATATATATATATATATATATATATATATAAATTCTAAAGAACTGTGGAAGAATTGGAAAGTAAGATGTAAAAAGGGAATATGAACAGAGGTACAGTAAAAGGAATGAAAGGGGTTGCAGCTAGGGGCCAAAGGGACGCTGTAAAGAACCTTAAGTAATGCCTACAGTGCACCGCATTAAGTGCACTGACCAAGAGAGAGTGCTGAGTGCGTATCTCAAGAAGGAATTAATACTTTCAAGCAAGGTCTGGCAATATTCATCTACCAATCTTGAGAGGAGAATTCCTCTGCAGGTCCCTCGTCTGTATGCTTAAACAACACTCGTCTAGAACATTCAACTCTGCCAACAAATCCCCTGACGTATGAAAGGGGATTTGTGACGCCATAAAAAGAATCCTAGACGATGACATCTCGAGCCACTTTACCTTCCCAAGAAGTCTCTTCTTCTCTTTCGAATGAATGGGATCAGGAGGAAATCTCGAAGGCGCCTGTTTGCAACTCAGGAAGCCGTATTCAATAGAATACTATAAAGTATCCTTAGGTGCAAGATATCCTTGCATCCTACAAGTCTAACTGCAAATATCCTTAGCTGTAAGATAGTCTTCTAAATTAATCTCTAGCTGTAAGAGATTCTCTCTCTCTCTCTCTCTCTCGTCACTGAGGAGCAAATGTAGGATGTAGCGTATTTTCATCCTAGGTAAGGAAGAAACAGTCCGTTCAAACTCTGCTTCTCTTGATGAAACTAAGATTATTTTTTCTGTCTCTGATATATGGTTATTCCATATCCCAAGGGAGTCAGGTCCGTTTCATTTTAACGAATCTTACCTGCTCGCGTTTACTAATTTTCTCGGAATTTCCTTTTTATGGAATATATACTGTATATACAGTACGTATTTATGTATAACCAACTTCAACACTGAGCTAGAATAATTTTGAACTTATTAAATAGCAACTGTAAAACATCAATACATGATGTTACCATGATTATTTTTATTCTGAAATATTCCCGTGTCAGTTATTTACTCACGTTAAATTCATTTCAAGGTATTAAATGCTACTTAGACACCACTCTTCTCTCTCTCTCTCTGTGCTGAAAAAAAACAATGATATACACATACACTTCGATTTTTGCGCGTTAAATGCGTTATTTCTATTAGAAGAATTATATGCATGTTAATGTCATTATCAGAGGCAGTTGAATAAATCAATTCATCCCTAACCCATAAGAATAACAGCATTTTAGTTTTCGGTATAAGAAAACTATTGTGACGGCTTTGTTCTGTCCGCCCTCAGTTCTTAAAAACTACTGAGGCTAGAGGTTTGCAAGTTGATGTGTTGGGCATCCACCCTCCAATCATCAAAATGAACAGTTAAGTGACCTGATCGAAGTTTCATACCATTTACTGTTTAGAAGGAGCAATTTTTTTTTAGCCTGGTTATTATTTCTAATTTATTCCTCGTGAGTGAGGGCTTCTTTACAATAGATCAGAATATAGAATTTAAGTCAAGGGCCTAGCGCTCGGACCTATGAGGTCATTCAGCGCTGAAGCTGAAATTGATAGAGAAAGGTTTGAAAAGTGTGACAGCAGGAAGACCTCGTACTTGCACTATGAGTCAATTGTTAGGAGAGGTTGGAAAGTAAGACGGAAGAAAGAGAATATCAAGGGAGATACATTAATAGGAATGAAAAGGGTTACATCTAGGGGCCGAAGGGACGCTGCAAAGAACACTGAGCAATGCTTACAGAGCACAGCATGAGGTGCCCTGACGGCACTACCCCCTACGGGCTAGGGTTTCTTTAGGGTAGCGATTCCCTGATCAGCCTGAAAAATCATAAAAAAAAGAAGTATAAAGGAGAGTTAATGTTTAATAAAAGCATGAATCCATAATACATTGTGATTTGAGCAACAATGAGACGTTACTGCAGAGGTTTAATTCATGGAACCTAACTCCTTGGTGTTATTAAATCTGGGTGGAGATAAATTGCCCTCGCCAAAATATTGCATGCAAATATATGCATCATAAATTATAAATATTGCGACGCTGCGCCGGGAAAATCAGTAGACATATAATACTGCACTGGGCTGTGATAACGTTATTCGCAGCAATTTTTTCTTCTTCATTAAATTACGCTCACAATATACATATACTGTGCCGAAATAGATATTATTTTTTTTATTTTCACCTCATATTTTATCTTTTTCCTTACTTGAAGTTTATAAAGTAACATATGGGTTTGCAAACTACTTGGGAGTTATATTATTAAAATTATTGGAGGTAAAATTATCGTTTCATAGCGCAACGTATTCTGGTTCTCTCTCAGATTACACTGTAAAATGAAATACTAATTTGAAACTTTCCTTTTTCTGTTCTCGCAGGCATTAACTATCAGTGTGACACCCTGCCGCATGCACCAGAATCCTTGGCTCTGCTGAAAGTTTCTGCAACATTTGAAACCCTAAAACAAGTTAGTATCTCTCTCTCTCTCTCTGCTTAACTCATCCTTCTTTTTAGTTTTCTGTAAAAGAAAACTATTGAGATGGTTATTTGTCTGTTCGTCCGCACTTTTTCTGTCCACCTTCAGATCTTAAAAACTACTGGGGCTAGAGGGCTGCAAATTGGTACGTTGATCATCATCCACCTCCAATCATCAAACATACCAAATTGCAGCCTCTGGCCAATCAATCTTTATTTATTTAGTTAAGTTAGCCATGATCGTGCGTCTGGCACCGCTATAGGTGCCAACAACACAGGCCGCCACCGGGTCGTGGGTGAAAGTTTAATGTGCCGCGGCTGAGAGTTTCATGCAGAATTATACGCTGTACAGAAAACTTGATTGTGCTGAAGAAATTTATATCCTTATATCCCGTCTTAATTTTCAAGACAAGATCACCATCACTCTTCACATGGCCTTAGAAATGACACGAGATTTCACGTTTAAACCAAGGCCAAAAGAGAGAGAAGGTCTGCTCACTTTCCCCCCAAAAATACCCCATGAAGGCGGAGGTTTGTCTACCTCCTTATTGCGTCAGCAGCTAAATTACCTTAATGAGCAGGTACCTCTAGGATACGTCATCGCCTACGTAGTTACCTCAGGTGGGAGGCGACTCCACCCAGTTGGGTAGACCTTGTCTCTCTTGGCCTTGCATTTTTCTCGTTTGCATAAACACTGTAAGAAAGCAGCTGTCTAAATCACAAAATATACGTTCAACCAATATATTTTCGCTCAGGTCGCAATATACTTCAGATAACAACGTGATAAGCATTTAAGACGAAACGCGGAGAAAATTTTACCGAAAAACATAAAGTTGAGGATGTAAAGGCAAATATTTTCTAGGTCTTATTTTAATTGTAAAATACTGGTAAGAAAATTACGGAATTTACAATGCTACAAAGTCGATGAAATTTATTACAATCTATATTATCCTTATCAGCGGAGTTCTTGGACAGGAAATATTACTAAATAAATATTCATGAAAACGCCCCAAAAATTAATAAGTCTAAATCTTTATACCAAATTTCTCATGTTATGTATACGCCAATACGGACGCCTGAAAGGAAAACGGTCCATCATTCTTGTTCATACAATGCTGGATTGTGTGGCAAAAAATTTATCACTGTCTCAGAAACACAAAGCAGTTCTGTTAAATCCGAAATAAGGTTCACAATGATGAAATTTGGGATTACTTAATTTCTCCCCAAAATAGATTTATAAATAACTTACATATGAAGTAAACGATATTAGTAAAAGTTCAATCCTATAACACTCCTTTAAGTATTTATGTCTTTATATATTACATATGTATTTATATATATATATATATATATATATATATATATATATATATATATATATATATAATATATTCATATATACATTATATACATACACACACACTCATATACACATGTATATATAGATAGATATGAACAACAAAGATATATATATATTCATGTATATATATTCTCATATATATATAATATCTTCTTTCTTCTTTTTCTTTTAATTATTTTATTATATATATATATATATATATATATATATATATACAAATATATATATATATATATATATATATATACTTTCTCTAGTCTTGCAATGTGTATGTATACCATTACAAACCAACTTCATGTGTGGATTCGGATATTATTTTCGACAGACAGTGGTAGTAATATTGTCAGATCTGACTTTGAGACTGGAAACACCAAATTAAAATTGCAATCTATGCAGGGACCGCTGAAATTTGGCAGGGTAGGAAAGAACTCGCTTATATATCTTAAAAATAATGACTGGCAATGTTAAAATGTACCAAAAGTGAGTGCATAATGTCGGCTGAATTACGAAATAGTGTAGTTGGGTAGACCACCATCTAACACCGGTCTATTATTATGCTGGATTTCAAGAACAGTGGTTTCCGGGTTTAATGGAAGATCCAGCAAGTCTGGAAGCAAGCCTTATCTGATTTGTGGATGTATATTGTATCACAGAGTTCATGCTTAGGCTGGTCTCTACAAAGTTTCGCCGCTTTCAATATTAGATAGAATAGAGAATAGAATATAGAATTTAGGCTAAAAGCCAAACGCTGGGACCTTTGAGGTCATTCAGCGCTGAAACTGAAATTGACAGTTAGAAGTGTCTGAAAGGTGTAACAGGAGGAAAACCTCAAAGCAGTTTGCCATGAATCAACTGTTATTAGAGGGTGGAAAGTAAGCTGGAAGAGAGAGATTATGAACGGAGGTACAGTAATAGGAATGAATCGGGTTGCAGCTAGGCGTCGAAGGGACGCTGCAAAAACCTAAGTAATGCCTACAGTGCACCGCGTGAGGTGCACTGACCGCGCTACCCCTCTACGGGGGCTTTCAATATTGCTCGTTAGCTAGCGTTCCTTTTCTGAAAGTACCTAACATTCCTTTACGTCGTTTCAGCAACTGATCTAATAGGCATCCCTTGCAGCCTGAATATGTTATCGATTCTTTTCTTCTTTTCTTTAAGCATTCTTAGTATCCCAAAAATCACGACATTCCAATATGATCCCGTTTACGTAATTTCTCCACGACAAATCATCACAAACTATGAAGTCTGCGATTTGGAGTTGTTGTCGTATTCTCGCTTGCTTCTAGATCAAGATATTAAAATGCTTTTTCTCTGCACCAAGGAGAAAAATTCAATAATTTAGCTCATTCTCAACATGTTCAGTGGTGTGATATTGATAAGACACGACAAACGTCAGCGAAAGAAATAGAGATGATTGAGTTTTTCAAGTTAAACAGGAGGCGATTATTAACTACCTCGTGGAACACCCAGTTCTGACTGTATTTAGTTTTCTGAAAAGAACTTTTTTCTGTCCGCCCTCAGATCTTAAAGACTACTAAGGCTAGAGGGATGCAAATTGTTATGTTGATCACCACGCTCCAGTCATCAAATATACCAAATTACAGCCTTCTAGCATCAGTAGTTTTTATTTTATTTAGGGTCAAAGTTAGCCATAATGGTGCGTCTGGCAACGATATGGGCCAGACCACCACCGGGCCGTGGTTAAAGTTTCATGGGCCGCGGCTCATACAGTATTATACAGAGACCACTGAAAGACAGGTCTATATTCGGTGGCCTTGATTATACGATGTACAGAAAACTCGACTGCGCCGAAGACTTCGGAACAGTTATAACTTTTTTCTTTTTGCCAGTTTACAACCTCTGCACTTCCTTATTACGCGTAATTAAGTATGATTGCAAAGGAGTAAACATTTTTAAGTCTGAAGACTGGTTGTGATTCGCTTTGAAAATATTCAGAAGATTTCCAGGCTTATATGTATTTTCATATGCTAATGAAATACAAAAGCCATTATTTCACAAAGATGAAAACAGTGATAAAATCAATTTCTAATCAATAAATTTTATTGATTTCCTTCATTATTATCATTATTTTGAATAAGCAAAACTATAAGCAATAGTTGCAAACACCATCTCGAGAAATTCCAGAGGCTGGTGGTACAGGATATACGGCCATGAAGACAAACGTATTATCTTATCAATTCAACCCTATTGTCCAGCTCTCTGCATTCGCCCTTCGCATGAACGCAAATACGTTTAAGAAAGAGCTCGAGCATGTAAACACTGTCTTTGTCTGTAGCTACAAGCATAATGGCAAATTAGCTTGAATTCTATGAGTGGTAAGCAAACATATCATGTTGACTCACTTCATTCGTGTACAATAGGTCCCAGTTTGCATGGAAGCCTTCTAGCTTGTCCTCTCTGTCTAAGGGACATGTTCTGGAGATTTGAGAAAGTGCAAGTTTCTGCCGCTAACGGAGATACTTCTTATTTTACTTGACGCAATATTGGAAGCATTCATTTGGTTTTATTGGAATTCATGCTCACTGAAGCTTTCTCCAGATGAATGGTTAAGGATTTTGAAATTAACAATGATGTTTCATTGCAAAAAATAACAGGTAAATTTAACTGGATTTTACAGGTGTATTGTTGATTTATATTTATATTATTAATCAGATGAACCCCACTCACATGGAACAAGCCCACCAAAGGGGCCACTGACTTGAAAATCAAGCTTCCAAAGAATATGGCGTTCATTAGGAAGAGGTAATGGTAAAGGGAAATACAGAAAGAAGAGATCTCACTTATCAAAAAGAAAAAAATAAATAAATTCAACAGAGACCTTGTGGCCTTTTTGCACTGAAAAATAAACGAATTTTTGTCATGTGTTAATGGATGTAAATCTTACATGAACAATCGAATCTTATCGGGACATGCTATTATATCACTGTAGGGTACAGTGACGTCAGTAGACACCATACGGTGTACTGTAGGCATTACTAAAGATGCTTGCAGCGTCCCTTCGGCTCCAAGCTACACCCACTTGTACTTAATCTCTATTTGTGCCTCCTTTCTTCGACCTTGTCGTCCATCCTCTCTAACTATTACTTCTTAGTGCAACTGAGGGTTTTTTTTTATCCTAGGTCAGGTTCTTTTATATATCTCACTTAATTCTCAGGACATTTTTAGTTTTCTGTAAAAGAAAACTGTTGTGCCGGCTTTGTCTGTCCGTCCGCACTTTTTCTGTCCGCCCTCACATCTTAAAAACTACTGAGGCTAGAGGGCTGCAAATTGGTATGTTGATCATCCACCCTTCAATCATCAAACATTCCAAATTGCAGCCCTCTAGCCTCAGTAGTTTTTATTTTATTTAAGGTTAAAGTCAGCCATAATCGTCCATCTGGCAACGATATAGGACAGACCACCACAGGCCTGTAGTTAAAGTTGCATGGGCCGCGGCTCACACAGCATTATATCGAGACCACCGAAAGATAGATCTATTTTCGGTGGCCTTGATTATACGATGTACAGAAAACTCAATTGCGCAAAGTGGGAAGTCTGCGTAAGTGTCAGTGAAGTCAACTGCCTTCGGGATATGTTTCCCCTTTGCTGAGTTAGAAACCACGCGTGTGACTTTTCCATCCCTTTCACGCTACGTTTGGAAACGGGGGCGACATAACCTGCCATTGGGAGCCACTCAAGGATGGGTAACATGCTAGCTGAACGAACTTTATTCCACTCTGCTCTAGCCCGCCCTCACTCTTACGTTTTCAGGCGTTTCATGCACGAAGGAACGATTTTCGTGAGGTGGGGAATGTCAGTGACTAGTTTACAAGGGGAGTATTTTACAAGAGTCAGATACTCGAGTACGGTTCGTGACCTTGTATTTCCATAAGTAATTCCAGTTATTCAGAAAAAAACACAGGATTATGGCTGTTCAGTTGTTGCTTGTTTTGTAACAGAAAACAGAGAGATAAAATATCTCAATCCTTAAGAAGATGACCCTCTTTCAGACAAGTATAATTGACCGTAATTGCCGCACGCTCTGCGTTCAATGTTTAAAGTTCTTTCGATCCTTCTTATAATTGCATTTTCCCCGTTACTGCGTTCCGTCAGTAAGTTTCATATATTTATCATTGTATCTTGAATGGAAGCGATAAACATTCATTGATGTGAATTCTTTTACTATAAAAAGAATATACTACAGCTATTACTGGAACCCATTTCTGAACCTGAGTTTTTTCTCTTTCAAACTCAACCATGTTTGCTTGAGACATAAATCCCAAGACCTTGATCTGTATGAGGTTAGCCATGCCATTGTTCCTTTTTACAAATGTACGGTTGCAGGTATAAGGTTTTTACTTAACTTGGAAACAGCCGTATATTTAATGGAAACCATTACAAACAGATTGATAGGGTCGCCATGGGTTCTAATTTGGGTCCAGTTCTATTAAGTATTTTTATACGCCGATTGGAGGGAAGTCTCATTGATCAGTGTACACCCACTTCTCGTCCAGTTTATTGCATTTTACTGTCTCTCACAGGAATGCTTTTTTTAATTTTTATTTTACATCTATCTCTAAGGCCTAATCAATGAATCACAGGGCATACATAATTACCTGACGTTGCTGCTCGTAATCATATGTCTCATGTTGGTAATTACATTTTAATCCTTTCATTAATAATTAATACAACAAACAGGCAAATATTCAAAAGATAGGGATTTGAAATTAATTACTACTTTCACTTCATTTAATGAAAACTGTATGACATTTCCCTATTCGCCTACAGTCATCCGTGATTGCAGTTTCATATCGGCCTCGACATCCATTCCCGTGGAGGAAATGAAAGCTGAATTTTATTATGAGATATGGTTAGACATACAAATGCGCATGAACACGCTTCTTTCCTCTCTCTCTCTCTCTCTCTCTCTCTCTCTCTCTCTCACACACATTTTGATGAGTATCCGTGCTAAACGTGCATGATAAGTTCGACGCGTTCACCTGCCATTGGTCTATGTGTTCATTTCTAAAGCCATTATTGACATGAGCAAATAAATAGAAAGTCTGTTATCTTAACCAAACACTTGGATGTACTCTGTCTTTTAAACTTTCATATCTGTTCATCTGTTACATTTTTTCGCCTTGTTATTTTATTGTTTTTTTTCTTATTGTTTTTTCTAAAATCATTTTAAACATGGCCTCCAAATCTGTGGAAGCCTTGTAAGCTCGTCGGTGGTTTCCCTTCATATGAAGCAATTCACTCACTCAGAGGTCCTTCAAGAGATTTCATATCTGCACAGCCACTATCATGAAAGTTGTGATCTGTACACAGGTAGTCTTGGGAAGGGCAGGGCATCTTGTTAAAAGACCCTCTTTTCGAGAGAGCACATGTATATGAGAGTTTTGGCAATAGGACCCCTAATGGGAATAAAATGTTCACCCCGTCTTTCTGATTTGAAGATGTACTCTGCTGGTGGCGCTATGAAGCTTATCTACAGAAACTGCATGTACCACTGGAGGCCTAGACGATAAGAAGACTAGAAGGCTCTTCCATAAGGGCAGCCAGGGCTCCAGAGACGTCTCTGAAGAAAACTGGCGTCATCCACAAATTCACATATTTGGTGGGAGGATCTACAATTCACAGATCTGGTTGGCAACTAACAAAGCTCGAAGCATCCGCTGCCACCTTCAGCATGGAGCTGTAATCAGCCAGTACTAATAAGAGCAGCTTAGAAGATCAGGTACGTAACAATTAATTAGAAACAAGATAATAATGGACCGTACACCAGATCGCAGATTCCTACACCATATGAAGGCCTTTGACATCACAAGGTAAAAGGTTCTGCGTTATCTTGGTAAAAGAAGCCAAATTTCTATCATCTTATCCTAACCATTTTGAGGAAACCTAACCAAACGTCTCCCCACCCTTTCGGCCTGCAACCGTCAACACAGCGAAGACGAGAGCTGCTCCCTAGGAATGGGTCCCAGCAAGGAAATCATCTGGCAGCCAAGAAAAGCAAATCACACATCACAACACCTGTCTATTCACTATCTACAAACCATAAACACCTGTGAACACCTGTGAACCTTGTATGATCTTTCAATAGCTCTGCGTTTTGTAACTCTCAGAGGATGACACCCAGAACATAAGTCATATCGTGAGAAAGTAATTACTCCAGCGCATCCGAAACGTACGTCCGTGAACATGAGAGACTTCATAAGAAATACATATTGGTGAAACGAACGTTGTAACGATCCTAGAGAGCACTATACATACTGAACGACTTAAATAATTTCCTCTAAATTTAATAATACTTCCCTTAAAATTATTACACTTTCCTTTGATAATTATTATTATTATTAAAAATTACTCATAGTAACACTAGTCTTGAAATAGAGAAACAAATCCACAGTTATGTATGGGTACCTATATTTAAGAATAAATCTCTACAGTGAGCTTTCGGGAATCTATTCGATTCCCTTTTTCAATCTGAGATTGAAGAGGGGGAATCGAACAGATTCCCGAAAGCTCTCTGTAGAGATTTATTTTTAAATATACCCCTACATAACTGTGGATTTGTTTCTCCATTATATTATTATTATTCTAAATGCACAAAACTCATATGTTTATAAACCGCATTAAGAAATTGACGATTGACCACATTTTTCTAAATTTTAATTAAGTTTAAAAGTTGAATGCCAAAATAACAGAATTCTCAGTTTTCCTGATACAAAACGGCAGTGTCCTTTTCCTAGCCTGTCTCTCTCAGCATATTTGTAAATATGTAGGAAGTCATCTTACTGTACACAATAAATACACGAGAAAAGTATGAAGTTGACAATGTACCAGGAGTTGTAAAGCTAAAAGCTACAACTGTATGCACACATATATATGTATGTATATATATATATATATATATATATATATATATGTATATATACGTCTGATATATATAATAATGTATATATACATATACATATTTCACATACACCGTGACATTTTTTATTCACGGATATGAAACTACAAATGTCGTTTAATATCTGAATACCTCTACCCAGGAATAACGAAACGTTACCCAATTATCATTCCCCCTTGGGTATTTGTTGTTCCTGAGGTCTAGTGAACAGGGTATCACGATATTTGTATTTTAATATATATATATATATATATATATATATATATATATATATATATATATATATATATATATATATATATATATATATAAATATAGTGAGACGGACGGGTAATTTGCACTATTACATCGGCTGTTAAAGAGAACAACAGATCTTCGAAAATAATCTCTCTCTTTCATCTCTTAAAATCCCCATCTAATCATTCGAATTAGTGAGCTTCAGTTCCTGAATGACTTATTTATCCTCTTTGCTCTAAAAACTGAACGTACATTATTTTCAAACCCGACACCACTGACACAAGACGACTGGATCTAATTTGTTCGGCAATGAAGTGCCGCTCATTTCACGCATTTCCCTAACTCCTTAATTAGCTAGCTTTTGTTATACGGATACTAAACAACGGGAGTAATTTAATTGCTGCCGAATTCTATCCATTTTATTTTTTTTTCAGTTAAGCAGGCAAGAAAACAGAGTTCCCCGTTAAAACATCAGTAAACACCAGTGGTTCTTAACCTTTTTATTACCACGTCCCCTCTCAGAGTTGGTCCTTCCCTCCACGCCCCCCTTGCATCTGTGAGTAAAATTCCCTCTCAGATTTAAGGAAAATGAAAAAAAAGATAAAGAGAAGGGTTTCAGTGAATAGGAGAGGTAAGTAATTACAAAACACGGTAAGCCCAACGAGTCTAATTAGAGTAGTAGACTATAGGAAACTAACATTATAAGGCGATACGTTTGCATTTTTTCATAAACTCTTGAATATTAGTTCCCCACTCTTGTTAAGAGAATAACGAATAGAAACGGAGAATTTTTTATTTTTCCCTAGGGGTCGAGCCTCCACTGGAAATTGCTGACGCCCTCCTAGGGAGGCGCGCCCCCCAGGTTAAGAACTACAGGTATACACTGTCATTGAGACAGGATTACAATATCCTGACTTAGACTATATTCTGCAATGCAAAATTTCTTGTTGAAATGAAGTGCAGTGGCATAAGTAAAATGCATCAGGGACATATGACACCAAAAGGCTTGCTTCCGCTAAGGGCATCCCATCCGACTGAATATTCAGCCACAAATTTCGTTTAATATCCAATTCACAATACCTCCGGATTAACCTAGGCAAAACGGGAATTACAACTGATAAGTGCTTGCTTCGTCCCCAGCGGGAATCGGACGGCTGCAAAGTTGGGACTCAAGGAACGGACAGTGACTGACCATGAAGTCATATACGTGTATGTATATATATATATATATATATATATATATATATATATATATATATACATATATATGTTATATATATATGTTTATAATTATATAAAAAACATATATATACATATATATATATATATATATATATATATATATATATAATATATATATATATTCTCTCTCATACAAGCTATTTATTCAGTTTGTCTTCTCCTGATATCCTTGAAACCAAATATCAATGACAAGCCAGAGAATATTCGCTTTAATCAAAACTTGGAGGCCGTTTTTTCCCCTGCAGAACTCGGGACTTGTCTTCTCTCCGCCTTCATTTTAGATATTTGTTTGTCAGTCCGCCCTCAGATCTTAAAAACTACTAAGGCTAGAAGGCTGCAAATATCATTCCAGGTTCTTGGTTTTCTGGCCTCAGTAAGTTTTTTATTTAAGGTTAAAGTTAGCAATCATGCCTCTGGCAGAGAATATTCCACACCGGGCTGGTTAATCAAAAGCTTGAGCCGTCAGAAGGCGAGGAGGAGCTTGGGATTCAGTTTCCAAAACTCGATCGACAGAAGAAACTGCGCATTTTAGAACAAATGTTTACTCGAAGGACTGACTTAATTATGCTCTTGGGTGGTTGGCAGTCAGCATAATTTGATTATGTCCTATCATTTTTCTCAAACGCAACAGACTATCATCATTTTAGCAAAAACCGTTTTCAATTTTACTGATGAAAAAAAACAAAAAACATTTTAATAAGTAAAAGAAAACAATATTGTGTTCCAGGGTTTTGTATTGTCCAAAATGTCCTCATTTTTCTATCTGTCTGCTCTAGAACCTCAGATTCGTTTCGTTGGATCTGTCGCTTCCTACAATTCTAGAACTTTCTATTGTATAATTCCATCACCTTTGCACATAGTGAAGAGTTAATCGTTTTGCTGTTAATGTTTTTTCTCTGAATCACCCATCAATGCATTACTAATCATCAATCATTTTTATCTGTTTATTAATCAAAAATTTTTCCTTTTATAATAAAATTTTGCCCTTCTAGCCCCTTTGGTCACTTCTTCCTAGTTTTTATTTTCAGTGACTTTGTTAGCTTTTTCCATATGAATAGGTTTCACCTGGAATAATAATCGTAATAATATATTAATAATAATAATAATAATAATAATAATAATTTGGTCTGGCAACCAATAGATATTTTAAAGATAGGCCACAACATCAACGGGCAGTGGTTCCATTATGAAATGATGTCTCATGAGCTGCATGCTTTCATCACTATTATGTCTTCCTGGTATTTCTACTGTTTACAACAGATAAATATTAGATTCACTCTTCACAATGAGTCTGCATACGAAAGATAATGATTTTGGAAGTAAATGCATAACAATATCTTCGGTTATGCTGCTCTGGATTTGTTCTTGTTTAATTATGACTTAGTTGTCTTTTATATAGCGGCTGTGCAATCTCTCCTGAAAAAGTTCGAAAGGAACTGTGGAACAGACGAATGAAGAACTTCAGAAGTTCAAAGCGCATTTACCTAATACTTGTTTTTTAATAATTTTTTTACTTAACTGGAACTGAGAGTATTTCACTTTATTATGCTTCTTCTAATGAACACCTAAAATGTGTGTGTGTTGTATTTATCTTCTGTTGTAAAATTCAGCCAATAATAACTGTAATTAAAAGAGTGAATTTTTCTCAAAGCAACCAACAGGTTTCTTGTTTTGCCTGCAATTAGAAAATAATTAACAATACTTCCCTTTTCAACACTTGCAGACAGAAAAACAAGTAAAAATAGTTTCTACAAGATAAATAATCAAAGTAAATGGATCTATGAAAAATACTTGTATTAAAAAGCAACTGTTTGGTGGCCTTAATGACCGGGCTAACAAATAAAAATAACTGGAAACAATTTGGTATGGTTGATGATTGGAGGTGGGGATTTACAAAAAAAGAAGAGGGCGGAAAAAAAACTACGGATAAGCCATCTTTCGTTGTAATATAACACTGGCTAATATCACTAATAAAAGCACTTTTATATTCCAGCTGAAGTGTCATTTTTCTTTATAATTCTAACGCTAAATCTGCTTCATTTGTATTAAAGCAATGTTTGGATTAATGACCGGAAATAACTGGAACTAGAGAGTCAAAAAATAGAATAAAAATGAACAAATATAAATATATTCCAGCTGAAGTGTCATTTTGTGAAATACGATAGTTCATCCACTAGAGTCAAATATTAGAATAAAAATGAACAAATAAATATAAATGAAAAAAATTCGATAGTTCATCTACTGGAGAGTGAAATATGAGAATAAAAATGAACAAATAAATATAAATGAAAAAATTCGATAGCTCATCTACTAGAGAATCAAATATTAGAATAAAAATGAACAAATAAATATAAATGAAAAATTTCGATAGTTCTTCTACTAAAGAATCAAATAGAATAAAAATGAAAAAAATAAATATAAATGAAAAAATTCGATAGTTCATCTATTAAATAAATATAAATGAAAAAAATCGATAGCTCATCTACCAGAGAGTCAAATATTAGAATAAAAACGAACAAATAAATATTCAAACCAATACCGAAAAGAGGATTTCATATTCAAATGGCCTCTGTATTTCATTCACTGAAATATACAAAAAATGTAAATTAAGAAGAAAAAAAGAGGAAGAGCCTTCGTGGTCAAAGGTGTCATGCCCAAGATCGGTTAGGGGAGCTGGTAAATAGTTTTGCTGGTTGGGGCATACTCCCATCTCGTGGCAGGGGTAGGGGCACACGAGGGGAGAAAAAGACTGGGGAGGGGAACAACTGAACACTTTCCCTTTTCCTGATTTTTCGTTGAGTGTTTCATCGACAAAACGTGCAAGATAGAGTTAAGAGTGCAGAGGTCCAATAATTCAGAAGTAAAGCAATTATAAACAAGCATAATATACTTG
>NC_089752.1:183000-215500 GCF_040412425.1 Macrobrachium rosenbergii
GCTTTTATCATTTATATATATTTATGCACAAACATATATGCAGTATATACAAAACATATATATTACACACATATACAGTATATACATATATATAAATACATATATATATCAGAAGCATCACCAAATCTCACAACAACATCTCAAATCACATTGCAATAAACAAAGAGCAAATTTATTTAATGCAGAAACGGCAAGAATGGGAAAAAATCATAAAAGCTTCAAAGACGGGAATAATCTCCCAGGAAAGACGGGATTTCCGCAAAAATAGAAGAATCATTGTGCCACACGAGAATCCACTCAGTCTCGGAGAATGTTTGAATGGCGAATGCCCCACTGTTTTCTTCCCTCTTCGCCAAGATTTGATGAAAATGAATGTTCTGTCGACAGTGTTTTTTTTTTTTTTTCCAGAGCCAAAATTTGGCGGAAATTCACGGGGCTCTTCGGGGACTGAGCTGTGATGTTAGCAGAAAACGGAAAAGGTGTGAGGAATATGCTGTGAAAGTTATAGTGAAATCACATAAAGTTCCCTAATAAAAAAAGTAAAAAATGCGCCGAAGTTTCTTCGGCGCAATCGAGTTTTCTTTACAGACGCTACAGCAGATAATCAAGGCCACCGACAGTAGATCTATCTTTCGGTCGTCTCGTTATAATGCTGTATGAGCCGCGGCCCAGTGGTGGCCTATCCTATATCGTTGCCAGAAACACGATTATGGCTAACTTTCATCTTAAATAAAATAAAAACTACTGAGGCTAGAGGACTGTAATTTTGTATGTTTGATGACTGGAGGGTGGATGATCAACATACCAATTTGCAGCCCTCTAGCCTGAGTAATTTTTAAGATGTGAAGGCGGACTGAAAAAGTTGCGGACAGAAAAAGCGCGGACAGAATAAAGTGCGGGCGGACAGACAAAGCCGGCACAATAGTTTTCTTTTACAGAAAACTAAAAAGATATAATTTCCGAGCAAAGTAATGGTTCAAATCAGAAAACAGACCAGTCGAGGAAGAGCATATTGGATGTGATAATGTTTATCTCACAGCTGCCCAGGTTTGGGATTCCATTTGTCTTCCGATTTACCATTTATCTTGCGTCAACACGTAATTAAGTCAATAACACAGAGACGAGAAGAGCAGGTAAGTAGTTGAAATTCTTCGAAAAACATATCATAACCTCACACTTCACACTTGACAACACAGAGTGTATATATATATATATATATATATACAGTATATATATTTGATTGTAGTAATCATTATATTATCAATATTAGTTCCATTTCCTCCTTTTCATTTTTATAAAAAAAAAACTGTGTGTGTGTTGATACAGTGATTGATTGGCTTTTTTCTGTGGTTTGCTTAAAAACATTAAAAATATAATCAATGATAAAAATAATACTAGTTCTCTGTACACCATATATATATGTGTGGTGTATTGTTTTTGTAATAACATTAAACTAAATCAATGATAAAAAATTAATTTTCTCTGTACACCATACATATGTGCGTGAATGTGTAAGTTACCTTCTACTCTCTCTCTCTCTCTCTCTCTCTCTCACACACCCATTGCATCTGGGGAACCACTTACGCAAGACCCATTCTCCGGTAGGCAAACACAGAGCTGCCGTGAGACTGGGTTGGAGTAAACTCCTATTTGTATGTAGTCTGTGGTGAAGTGGGGATTCTGGAACAAATCTCTGCCCTGACACGACAACTGACGTCATTAGGTCTGTTTGCCTGGCCACTCAAGGAAGTGCATCTGTGTTCTGTCTCTCAAACCAAATTCTTTGTCCGTGACTGTTGTTCTCTTAGCTACTCTGTCTTGCTGTTATTGCCTGCCTGTGTGTCTGTCAGTCTGTTAGTCTGCTGGCTAATTTGACATTGTTTATGGGTGTTAATTATCACGGTTTTTTTTTTTTGACACTAGGAATTCTACATTGAATAAGAGCTTTAACTTCAGTGTTATTGGCTTTTTTATAGATCTGTTACAACAACAATAATAATAATAATAATAATAATAATAATAATAATAATAATAATAATAATAAAATTAACCTTAATGTGTATGTGTATGTGTGTGTATATATTTATATATACTTATATATATGTATGTATATATAATCTATACATATACATATAGTTATATATATATATATATATATATATATATATAAAAACTATATGTATATATATATATAGATTATATATACATACATATATATATATAGTATGTATATATATACATATACTGTATATATTATTAAGATGATGATGACAACCTCTTGTCAGACACAACCCCGTCGACTTAATACCAGGCACACAATCATTGCATCAGCCAACAGGGACACAAATGAATATAATGAAATGGTCTTCCAACGTTAAACCTTTCCTTGGAATCAAATTCTAACCCTACAGTACTGTCTATTAGGCGAGTAAGTTTACTTCTTTGCCACTAAGTTACTGCTCTCTCTCTCTCTCTCTCTCTCTGCATCCTAACAAGAAACGGGGGTTTCCACTGGAAACCTATTGTGAATGAATAAACAGCCAGATTCCATTAAGTGCATTTTAAGTAAACTCCCCAATATTTATTCCTCGGTACTAATGGCGTAATCCTCTCCATACTCTATTTACTCATTAAGTCTACACTCGCCAGGGCTTGTTTGCCTGCTTGTTTTTAAACTAACGCAAGACAGGTCCCAAACGATAGAGGCTTTTGTTTTCTTGTTCTGTAGGGAAGAAAAAAATCTCGCGAGGGAGTGCATACCCAGGAAGGCAGTGTAGCCCTCCGGGTAGCAAATTCCTGAGATGTATACTACTATTGCACCAGCCCCGGTTTTTTGGCCATGGTTAGGCTAGATTGGGTTAGATTAGGTTGGATGATTCTTTGGCAGCTATTTGGGTGTGGAAAATATGATGAGATTAATTTCAAGAAAATTCTATGGTTAGTTTATAAGATATGGCGTCCCGCTTTTTCCAGGGAAAGGTCTCGGTACTCAGTTACAGCTTGGGAAAACGCTTCTGGGTAAATATGAAAACTGAAGTCGCATCGCATATACCTATAGGCCCATGTTTCCCACCATTAAATACTATAATGAATTCTTTAGTACAGTTCTTGCACATACAGGGATGTCCATTAATACACATGCACCCATGCTTGACACTATTCAAAGGATTAGTAAAATTTATGCTTTTAAAAGTTAGCTCATTTTCATTTATCTTCTTTTTTTTAACATAAATTAGTATATTCCAGTGAAATAGCTTTTTATATAAATGCCCTTTATAAATTATTGATTATTTTTGGTATTTTTTGCGCGTTTTGTACGTGTATGTTCATAGATACATGCTTGCATATATATATACACACATATATACACATATATTGCAAAATCCGTTTCATAATGTCATCAATAATAGATAATCAACATAGTGTAACATACTAAATCAACCCACTGTTGCAATTTAATATGACTTGTCGATGTTTTAACAGTAATTTATGGATTACAAGAATACATATTTTATCACGAGTATGAATCATGGGATTATGAGTTCCAGAGAGTCTGTTATTACTCACAAAGCTTTGTTAAACAATCCTCCAGCAAGCTTCATTTGTCATAATATTAAGTGACAAAGCCTTGGGCAAAACTTACACAATTTTCATATAATTAGTTTTGTATAATATCATCGTCCTATATAAAATAAAAATTTTTTTTATAAAATTAATCAGCTCTAAATAAAGAACATAATGTTTCATTTCTAATTTTCTTTTTTTTATATTTGATCTTCTGTTGGTAAACTTCACAATAATTTTTCTGTTAGCTTTTCTATGTAATAGTGTACATACATAAAACAAATGTAGAAAAATCTGTCCACGCTAATTTGATCATATTTTCATAACAATTAAACAAAAAAGAAATAAGTATGACATTTGAACTTCAAAACAAAAGTCGCAGCTCATTTCCCTTTGCAATTCCACTTAACAGGGAGAAACTTTTGACCTCCATTAGGGTCTAAACGCTCGGATCCAGGTCTCTGCCCTGGCAATGCATGAAGGAGAAAAGTTAAATAATTCGTCCTTGTTTTGACGAACTTGTGCATCCTTTTTTTTTTTTAAGTCTTTGAGTTTTCCAGTCAAAATGTCTCAATTTTTTATACTCTATAACATATCAAAATTTCAGCCGCCTGAGTTGTCACATTTTCCAACCAAATTTCCTCAGAAGATGAACTAATTAGAAGCTCTGAATAAGTCAAGACAGTAGCGAGACCAGCTTTGATGTATGGAGCAGAAACATGGTCGGTAAAGAGAGTGCAAGAGAAGAAATTGGATGCGGTAGAGATGAGAATGCTCAGGTGGATGTGTGGAGTAACAAAAATGAAGAGGATCAACAATGAAAGAATGAACTACTAAAGTCGTAGAGCTATCAAAGAAGGCCCAGGAAGGAAGGCTGCAGTGGTATGGCCATGTGACGAGAAGGGATGAGACATATGTAGGGAGGAGAGTGATGCAGATGGAGGTGCCTAGAGAGAGAGAGAGAGAGAGAGAGACCGGAGAGAGAGAGACCGAAGAAGCAAAGGTGGATGGAAGTGGTTATAAGACCTCCAATTGTCATTTTCCGGGCCAGGTGGAGGAGGAAAGCTGTTAGAAACATCGAAGATATCAGGGAAAAAAGTATGTTAAAATATAAGCCCATTTTCTCAAAAACTTCATCCCTGCATCTGGGGAACAAGACCATTTTCTGTGGAAACAAACTTTTCTTTCTTTTTCAATTTATCGTTTCCATGCTAAATTTAGTCTCGTATGTATCACCTATCATGCGCTTTGTGTGGCTCACTGTAGGCGGCAGTGTTTCTTATTATTGACTTCTTGGTGCTTTATAATAATGAAAACAAGTTAACAACTTGTATTGTGATTTTAGTAAATGCATATTTCCACTAAATGTGCTATTTCTTTTCTTGAAGAATTTTCAATTATACTTCAGTCGCTTGTTAACTATTTGCTGTTATCTGTGACCCCAAATTGCTTTCTTTTGTAAGTTATCTAAAACTGTTGAGAACACTGGAGGTGACTTTACCATAACACATGGTTATCTTCTATTTTCTTCTGAAGATATCTTATATACTTCATCCCCCAAGACCACTATATATAATATATATATATATATATATATATATATATATATTTATTATATAGACTCATTCAAACTGGATGGTATATAGTGGAGATATTTATTCAGAAAAAGTTACAAGCTTTAAGGAAAAACAGTCCTCATTATCAAGCATCCGCACAGCCCGGATACTTGATAATGAGGACAGTTTGTCCTAGAAAGCTTGTAGCTTTTTCTGAATAAATATCTCCACTAGATACCATCCAGCTTGAATGAGGTCTTGTGAGTAATTCTACTAATGCACAGAACAACTGTGTATGTGATAAAGTTTATATATACACATATATATATATATAATTATATATATATATATATATATATATATATATATATATATATATATACTCACAAATATATGCATATATAAATGTATGTATATATATACACTAACATATATATATATACACACACACACATACATACTTACATACATATATATACAGTACGTATATCAACACACGCCATTTAATATGATTTGCAATAAGATGGCTGTCTCACAGAATGAAGGGCACTCATGCTTTTCATTCATCTTTAATAATTATCAACACACAAAGGATTTTTCCCTGGGCACCAAGGACTCATCCAAACAATGACCGAGTCATTATACGTAATGAGTTCCTAAATGAGGAAGATATTAGACCGTTAAATCATAGAAAGGCGATTAGGTAAGTTTTATCCGCCATCATGTAAGGGGATAATTAATAGTTTGAATTATTAAACTGTTATATTAGGATTCAAATTTTTTTTCTTTACCCTATGGGTGATTGTATTAGGGTCCTTTGGGTGAAATTCAGTTTATGATTTTTAAACATTTTCTTTCGTTAACTTAAAAAAAATCAAGTAAAAAATGCGCCGAAGTTACTTCGGCGCAATCGAGTTTTTCGTACAGTATATAAAGCTGTATGGAACTCTCAGCCACGGCCCATGAAACTCTCAGCCGCAGCCCATGAAACTGTCAGGCACGGCCTGGTGGTAGCCTGTGTTGTTGGCACCTACAGAGGTGCCAGACGTGCGATCATGGCTAACTTAAACCTTAGATAAAATAAAAACTACTGAGGCTACAGGGCTGCAATTCGGTATGTTTGATGATTGGAGAGTGGATGCTCAACATGCCAATTTGCAGCCCTCTAGCCTCAGTGGATTTTAAGATCTGAGGGCGGCCTAATTAAAATATCCATATAAATAATACATACTTTCACCTTAGGATGTCGAGTAGATGCAAAACTAAGAGTGTAATTGTCATAATAACTTCAAAATTTATTAAATATTCCTCAATAGCTCAATAGTTGTAGTAGTGGTAGTAGGAACAGTCAGTTGCCAAAATATTCTAAGAATACCATGTATTCAGACAGACACAAAGACATTTAGTGACAATGATATAACTATTTCGGTATCCCTCAGAAGGAGAATAGATCTTAAAGTCATATTGAACAAAAGGAGATGGTCACTTTAAACTGTGTTAATTCTGGTATCCCGGCTCCAGCATAAATAAACACTGAACTTTCATATCGATCAAAAGATGTTCACATCAAAACAGTGTTAACTCTGGTATCCCGGCCATATTTTCCCGAGATTTAACAGATACCGGGACCTTTCCCTGAAAAAATCTGGATGCCATATCTTAAAAACTAACCATAGGATTTTCTTGAAAATAATCTCATTATGCTTCCCACACCCAAATTACTGCGGAGGTGCAACTGTCGCCTAACCTTACCTACCCAACCTAACCTAACTAACGTAACCTAACCTAGGGGCATGGCATAAAAACCGGGCTGGAGCAATACTAGCACACATCTCATGAATTTGCATCCCGGCTCCAGCATAAACAAATATCGAACTTTGTATTATTGGTCGCTGTAAAAATGAATCCCCATATGAGTAATTCAGATGCCTTATCAGTTACTTGGTACAGCAATGGTAACTTGGCAATCCGAAAATAAGGCAATAATGAGATCCAGAGGAGAAAATTTATTACTGTCATTAAAGGAGGAATCACTGAGGCTTGTACTGAAATTCCCTTTGGATCTAAACGTTGGGGAGAATAACATTTATTCACTTTAACCCATCATTGGGATCAAAGATATATCAAATGAAAATCCCCTAATTAGAGATTTGAAAAACTCGTGTTTTGCAGTTTCCCCTCATAAGGCATTTTCCAATTAGGATTCCTTTGATGATAGGAACAGTAAACGAAGGTAGCGAGTATGTCAGATAGAAAAATAACGTCTCCCGATTACTTTTTTTTTTTTTATGTCAGAAGCCAAGTATCCGAAAATGGATCTGCATACGTTTGACGCGTTCATTACTTCTCATTGTCATCTTTAAATCTCAGTTTTGTGTAATATTTATTTTTGCTTAATTCCCTTCAATTCTCACCCCACAAAACTAAAACAGTTTAAAGTGTCTGTATTACTTGTTTCCCTATGTTGATGTAATAAACGTGTTTGAGTGAACACATAAATGTACTCATTCATGCTATGTATATATGTATATGTATATATATACACATGTGTTTGTGTATATATATACATATATATAAACACAAACAAACATACAAATACAGTGTGTGTATATATATATTTATATATATTTTATATATACAAATAAGTATACATAAAATTATTTTTCATATTTCACATAAGGTGGCTCTTTTAACCTTCTATACACTTAAGACTACAGTTCCCTTAAAATGCCCTGAATTTTTGGCAGCTGTTAATAACAGCATTTTTTTTTATAATAAGATATTATTTATAGCATTTGGACTACAAGGCTAGTTACTCAAGAAGAAAACCATTGTCGATTACCTAAATTGCCACTCTCTCCAGCAACACACGCAAGCACGCACGCAAGCATGAGTAGCTGAAAGGTTGTTACTGGGGTAGAGAAATCTGTAGGCATGGATTATCTTCCTTTTTTGAACCTTTGACATTTGGTATTTTTTCCTTACCTATTTGTGGAAAAATAAATGATTCCTTCTAGGGGTAAAACACTTGTATTTATGGCGTGCGAACATATCTAAACAATTAACTCTAACGTATTATATATGTACTGTACTTCATGACGCAATACCGATTGAATATCAGTTTGACTGGAGCACCTCCAATAATTTATTCATAAGAAAATTAAAATAAAAAAACATATCCTTCAGGTACCACGTGCATTTAACAAATAACACTAATCAATGAATCACCGAAATTATTAGCCTTGCCCAGCCGTTTCAACGTGGGCACCACTGCTATGCAATAGACCAGTGATTCCCAAACTGGGTGCTGTGGCAGCCTGGGGTGCCGCAGACAGTGCCTAAGGGTGCCGCAAGATTGTCATGAATTTCAGTGAATATTTGTAAAAAAAAAAAAAAAAGTTTGCAGAAGTTTTCATATAATTATTATCAGTGTGTCTATTCTAATATATTAAAACACACACACACACACACAGCATATATATATACACACATACATATATATATACACATATATATATATATATATATATATATATATATATATATATATATATATATATTTTATTCCCTTAAATAAGGTTAATTCATGCGATATAATGGGATGGTAAAGAAGGGTGCCACGGTAATGATTACATTAGTTAGGTGCCATCACTAAAAAAAAGATCGAGAACCACTGCATTAGACCAATCTCGAAAGCAAACTGAAGTCACTCAGCGTTTGTCCACCAATTTCACGGTTTCCATAGACTGGAAAATTTCTGGTTACGTGTATTTACTCTCACCCACTGACTAAGATTACCCAGGGCAATCATTTTCAATAGTGGAATTGGTAAACGCAATGAATCTCTTAGTCAGTACAAAGGAAAGAAAAAAAAAAAGACACGAACGTTTGTTTAATATTTGTCTTTTTAAAGCTTCATATCGCGTGATTCACCTGAATAAATCAATGAACTATATTTCAGTTGATGTGACTTTTATGTATTCTATAACTAAACGTATTCATGTATAATGTAAAGTGAAATTCGGAATATTTTTGAATCGAATTGAATTGAATACAGAATTTAGATCAACGGCCAAGCACTGGAACCTATGAGGTCATTCAGCGCTGAAACGGAAATTGACAGTAAAAGGTTTGAAAGGTGTAGCAGGAGGAAAACCCTCGCAGTTGCACTATGAATCAATTGTTAGGAGAGGGGTGGAAAGTAAGGTAGAAGAAAGAGAATATGACAGGAGGTACAGTAAAAGGAATGAAAGGGGTTCCAGCTAGGGGCAGAATTCACACTGCAAAGAACCTTAAGCAATGCCTACGGGGGAAGGGGGAATAATTTTTTTTTTTAATGAAACCTTTCTCTCCTTTATTCTGCAACAACATACATATATATACATATATATATATGTATATATATACATATACAGTAGATACTTTTTCAACTATTACTCATTTTAAATATCGTATTCTGAATTCTGAATTCTGTCACGAATGAGATAAATTTTAAAACACAACTAGAATAAAACTCTGAACTTTGAACTGTGTTACTATTTTCTCCGCAACAGCTATCATTTCTATTTCAGATATCCCGCCCCATTAATATTCATATTGCAGTTTATGCATGTATTCTGACAATACATAAATATGATTTTGCTTTTTAATTCATAAATATCAGCAGAAAAAAACTTCACGTTCTTGCGGCGAAAGTTAAAATGTATTTCGAAAGTCAGCCTGTGTGTCCAGAGGATCTTATTTGAATGCAATGCATTTTTGTCTCTGTGCAATTGCATATGCATAAGAGCTCAGGCTACTGGCTAGGACCGTCCCAGCGACAGCCCCGAAATTCATCTGAGAGAAGTGAAATACAAAAGCTAAGCAGATGGAGTCTGGATTGCATGAGCTTAGTTTAAAAGCTGCTTAGGTCTGGACGGTGCCTGGTGTGATTTCTTATTTTACTAAACTCGGCAGTGAAAAGGCTTGATAAAAAAAAAAACTCTTTGAGAATAGCCAGTGATAAGCTGTTTCTACATTAATATGCTTAAACACGTAGCATCTGGCTGGTATATGTATGTGTGCTCTTACACACACACACACATATATTATATGTGCGTATATATATATATACAGTATATATACATATACAGTACATACATTACAGTTAAGTAACTATACCTTAGCTTAACCAGACCACTGAGCTGATTAACAGCTCTCCTAGGGCTGGCCCGAAGGATTAGACTTATTTTACGTGGCTAAGAACCAATTGGTTACCTAGCAACTGGACCTACAGCTTATTGTGTAATCCGAACCACAGTATACCGAGAAATGAAATTCTACCACCGATTGGTTCTTAGCCACGTAAAATAAATCTAATCCTTCAGGCCAGCCCTAGGAGAGCTGTTAATCAGCTCAGTGGTCTGGTTAAACTAAGGTATACTTAACTTCTTCCCTGCGTGCTAATCCACGACCATAAGTCCATGATGGCGTAAGGCCAAGTCAGTTTACAAAAAGTTTCACTGAAGATATCGGGCATCTTACTGCACTTATTACTGTCGAGAGAGTAATAATGAATGCACGGTTAATTGCTACCATGATAGAGAATTACAATCGTCTCTAAAGTTAATATAAGCAAATCTCAAATCGTAATGCAATAAACAAATAAAGAATGAAATACAGAATTTAGGCCAAAGGTCAAGCGCTGAGACCTATGAGGTCATTCAGCGCTGAAATGGAAACTGACACTCGGTAAGAAGGTTTGAAAGGTGTAACAGGAGGAAAACTTCGCAGTTGCACTAGGAAACAATTTTTAGAGAGGGTGGAAAGTCAGATGGAAGAAAGAGAATATGAACGCAGGTGCAGTAAAAGAAATGCGAGAGGTTGCAGCTGGGGGCCGAAGGGACGTTGCAAAGACCCTTAAGTAAAGCCTACAGTGCACCACGCGGGGTGCACTGACAGCACCAACCCCCCTACGAGGATAAATAAACTAAGCCATGGTATCAGTATCACAATGCTTGACTTATATGAGAAAATAACACAGAACATATCCATAAATTGACTTATAACATACACCTTGCCCTGGGTAAGTCAACAGTGGTTCATCAGATACAATAATTAGTTAATCATAATAATCAGTTTATCATTATCCTGATCTCCAGTAATTACTAGGCCACAACCATTATAGAGACTATGATATGCTAAGCTTTAATTAGTACCATTTATCGTAATGGCACCGACTAATGGCTTTCTTTTTATTGGGGAATCTTTTGAAAAGTTGAAATCCCTCCTCGAACTACGAAAATGTCTATTGCTGATTATTTACACTTCGAAACTGGACAAAAACAACAACAACAGTTATAATAATGAAGCTGAAATTTCTGTTGCCGTCAACAGCGGCACAGTAACAGGAGGAAGATGGACAAATTTGTAAATCTTTCCTCTCTCTCTCAGATATCTATCTATCTAGATATTTACACACACACACACACACATATATATATATATATATATATATATATATATATATATATATATATATATATATATATATATATATATAAGCATATAAAAGCTGCAAATGTCCTTAATATCCAATTCTTTCTACCTCGGAAATAATATATTTTCACATATGTTACCCGAAAGGGAATTTTTAGTTGATAATAAGTTCGTCGGGTCGTGGACTCGAACCACGGAAGACAAAAACTTAGGACTACAGTGACGCGCATTAAACCACACGGCTTGTATATGAATCACGGTGATGTGATAAAATTCATTCACACATACACACATATATATACTGTATATATATATCTATATACATATTAGCTGAAGCCACTGGGAAAGTTCAAATTGAAACGACAGAGTGCCAAGTACTTTCGTGAATTTTAACACATCTTCGGGGCACAAAATACACAAAAGTGCTTGGCACTCTGTCGTTTCAATTTGAAATTTTCCAGTGGTTTAGCATTACATATATATATATATATATATATATATATATATATATATATATATATATATATATATATATATATATATATATATATATATATATATATATATATATATATATATATATATATGCTAACTAACTAACCTAGCTATAATGAAACCTCTTCAGAAAAAGTATATGAATTGCCTTTCATCATCTATTATAGGGTAGTTATATTCCGACTGAACCAGTCGCCCTCGTTCACAAATAATCAAGCCTTAATTTAAAAAGCAGTCTTCAATTAATGACAAAATTCATGCTGTACTTATTCTCCACAATATAATAAATTCTAATTAATGCCATTCACTGTAATCAACGCTATGATGGCAACTAATGGAATTAATTTTTTGATGGGCAGTGTTTTGAAACGATGGAGTCACTGTGCAGAGCTGTTTTGGTATTGCAATTATAATTTGTTTATCAATTTTAGGGAATGATATATTATATCACGGCGAACATGAAATATACGAATATTACAGTCACCCTGAACTTTGGTTGTTTGTGAAAATGGTAATTACCTAATGATTACAAACCTCTGTATGTCACGTGATGCTGTAATTTGGACTGTGAAATATTTAGACCATGAATGTCGAGTGTAAAACTAAAGAATAATTAAAACATACAGTTTACGGGGACTTTCGGTATTATGCTTGAAATATAACACGGGCATATAATTATTTTAAAATATATCTGAGATTTTAAATTATGCGTTCTTTTCCCGTGTTTCAAAACAATGGACTATTGTTAACCCAAAATATTTTATCATAAAGCGTTGGTTCATTTGATATTTGAAAAAAACAAAAATTGAAAAAAAAATCATTCACCTCATGAAATATATTAACATTTACTTACATCTTAAAAATGTGAAAAATAAAGAGAAATTAAAAAATAATCAAAGCATAGAATAAAAGAATAATAATGTTTCAAATAACCTGCAAGATTCAAATATATAACAAGTAGCCACTAGAGACCAACTATACCTATGGATTAAAACTCTCTGGAGTTTTTAGCTATTTGTTAAATGCTGATAATAAAAAAGAATCTTATTTCCTTATAAAACAGAAGAATTGTGATGAGAGTTCGATATCTGCCTTATTGGAGAAACAAATCCACAATCATTTATGAGAACATATATTGAAATATCCCTACAGAGAGCTTTCGGGAATCTGTTCGACTTAAAAAGGGAATCGCACAGATTATGATTATTTCGGTAGATGAAACCTATTCATATGGAATAATCCCACCAAAGGCGCCAATGACTTGAAATTCAAGCTTCGAAAGAATGTTGGTATCAACCTCCCACCACAGACCCCACACTGCACCAGTAACTGATCATGATATAGAGCCACTGATTTTTCATTGCACTAGGAGAGACGCGAACCCGCGACATCTGAGTGGCATGCCACGACGCTAACCACTACACCACCAAACCAGATATTGCAGGTTACCTAATTACCGATTTTCTTTGTCTATAGTATTTGTTACACCTCTCTTTGTTCTCCGCAGCCGATTACTGAAGAACAGCCGAGCGTCGATTGTAGTTAAAAGGTTCTTCGTGAACATTTTCAATTAATCTTGAATATCCTTCAGGATAGTCCTGGATTATTATTATTATTATTATTATTATTATTATTATTATTATTATTATTCAGAAGACGAAAGCTATTCATATGGAAAAAGCCCACCAATAATAAATAAATGAATAAATAAATATATTAATTAATAAATAATGCAGAACTAAATAGATTAATTTTTCACATATAAAATGCATTAGAAGTTAAGCATTCCAATATTTTTCTTTTCTTTCTATTATAAGTTCACATAACTGAAATAAACATATTAATAAATACAGAACTAAATACATTAATTTCTTACATATAAAATGCATTAGAAGTTAAGCATTCCAAGATTTTTCTTTCCTTTCTATTATAACTTCACATAACTGGAGAGGAACAGGGTGGGGGTGGGGGGTGGGGAGTTTGGTGATCTATCACACCACTGCCAGGGGAGGTGACGATACCAAAAAATTTGAGAACCACTGATCTAGATGTATTTGCCCTGACTATTATGGTCAACGTGAGTCGAAGTATTACCATTTTTGGATGATCAATGCATCGAAACACACACACACACATATACACATACAGTACACATACACGCACTGACGGGGCTCGCAGAAGGAAATACTGCAATATAAATGACAGAGGTCGAGAGCCCATTGGACCACAGTGTGTGTGGTTTAGGGTGGTGGAAATGAGTCTCTGGGGTGTGTGTCGGCTACGGGAAGTGGAAGGGGGGAGGGGGATGGGAGGGGAGGAGTTTGAGGAGATGGTGTAGGAAATTGAAGAGGAAGGCTATGAAGATTAACGGGAAGGATATTATATGTAGGAGAGAAAGCTGAAGCATTTAGCGGGGAGTGTCAGCAGCGCTACTTGTGGAAGCAGTGTCAGTGGAAACAGGAAATAAAATGATTAAGAAAGCAACAGGATAAAGCAGCAGCATTACTCGTGACATCAGGGAAATCCGTGACGCAAACGAAGTAAAAGTAGGAGCAGTAGTAATAGCAGTAGCAGCAGTAAGAATAGTGGTAGCGATGGCATTAGCAGAAGCAGCAGTACCAGTAGTAGAAACAGCAGCAGTAGCATCAATAGTAGTGGCTGTAGCAGTAGAGTAGTAGCAATAGCAGCACCAGCAGTAGAATTAGCAGCAACAGCACTAGTAATAGTAGTAGCAGTAGTATTAGTAGTAATAAATGTGAAAAGGAAGCAACCTATCAGAAAGAGTAGTAAACGAGTTCACCTTTCACAAGAAGAGAGAGAGAAAAAAACTGGTCGTGATGGAAAATAAACGAAACAAAAAAATTCACTTCCTTGGAGAGCAGAAAAAGTAAAATGAAATGAGTTATATAAAGATTTATCAACGCCCATTAAAAGGAAAAATCTTGAAAGATTAAACCCGCAGCCGTAAAGGGAACGGACGTGTGAGAACAGCGACACAGAGCGATCTGTAAATGAACACATTTCCTTTCCAGGTCAGCTGGAGGAAAGGGCCGATTACTTTTTAACCCTCCCAGCACCTCATTAGCTGCTCCTAAGCGTCTATATATCCAGTGACAGAAGGTGGGCGTGAAAGGGGACGCTATAAATGGCAAGTGAAAAGGAACTTCTGAGAATTAACTTTGGTTTTTCCGCGTTGTCAAAGGTCGCCATAGAATGCAGCCTCCAATGCCAATGTTGTCAGTAGGCTTGAATAGGATGAAGGCGTTTGCTATAAAGAATAAATCACAAAATCGAGATTTTTCCCTTTCGCAGAGTTTTGAATTGAATATGGAATTTTGGCCAAAGGCCAAGCACTGTGACCTATGAAATCATTCAGCGCTGAACCGGAAACTGACAATAAAAGGTTTGAAAGGTGTATCAGGAGGAAAACCTCGCAATTGCACTATGAATCAATTGTTAGGAGGGGGTGGAAAGTAAGATGGAAGAGAGGATATGAAAGGAGGTACAGTGAAAGGAATGAGCGGGGTTGCAGCTAGGGCAGAAGGAACGCTGCAAAGAACCTTAAGTAATGCCTACAGTGCACCGAATGGGGTGCACTGACGGCACTACCCCATACGGAGTTTTACGGTTCTGACAAAGAGAAGTAACGTTTGTTACGGATGAAAAATACTTCAAGCCTTCAGCGATATTAAAACCTTGCCCATAGAAAGAGTTTGTAACGTTATTCTGAAAATACCAGAGATGGTGATCAATACGTGAGCATCTTTATAATAACAGCTCGGTCATTCGAAGGATGTGGGGCAAGTGATTACTTTCAAAATGATTTAAGATTCTGTTTTTTACTGTAAAAGAAGACGAAGAAAATAAAAAAAAATCCACTTGTTTATAGAAGTGCTAAAACAGAATGATGAGTTTAACTACGTGGAATCAATAATAGCAAAGGAGTGAGGTACTGAGAAAGAAGTGAAACAGAGAGTGAAAGAAGCATGGCGAAAATGGAGGGAAGCAACTGAAGTTGTTGTAGACAAGAAAATGCCATTAAGGATCAAAATGAAAATTTATAAGACAGTTATCAGCCTGTACTATTATATGGGGCAGAAACTTGGGCATTTAAGAGGAAAGAGGAGGGACTGTTGGAAGAACCGAGATGAGGATGGTGAGATGGACTGCTGGAATATCACTACTGGAAAGGAGGGAGAGTCAAGATACAAGAAGAATGTGTGGTATATGTAGGCTAGGGAAGCTCGTCTGAGATACTATGGCCATGTAATACGAAGAGAGGAGGTGGAACCAATCAAGAGAGTAAAGAACATGCCAGTGATGGGGAGGAGGAGTGTGGGGCGTCAGCGGATGAGATGGATGGACGTGGTGAGGAGGGATATGGGTGAGGTGGGTCTGGGGGAAGCAGATGCAAGGGATAGAAATAAGCTGAGAAAGTTGGCTCGGGCGGCCGACCCTACTGTACAGTGGGATTAATAAGGTCGAAAGAAGAAGAAGACTTGTTTATAGAAGTGTGATAAAAATAAGTTGCTCATTATCCTGAAGTTATTCTGAGGAAAAATTGCTGCGGGTGATATCAGCTTCCGAGGTGAAAGAACCAGAGGCAACCCACGCAAGATCTGTTCCTGGAAAGACCTCTCGGGCAAATCAGTCCCTGGAAGGATGGAAGAGACTGTCTTTGATGTTCCTCTCTCGCCGTCACGCGAGGCAATTCCAGCTATAATCTTTCAAAAAAATCTCTCAAGAGATCTTCGTTCGTGGCAACTCTCCTGGAAGACCTATCAAGCCAGTTTAGAAACAAGTAAAAAATGCGCCGAAGTTTCTTCGGCGCAATCGAGTTTTCTGTACGGTACAGCCGCTACAGCGTATAATCAAGGCCACCGAAAATAGATCTATTTTTCGGTGGTCTCGGTATGATGATAGCCGCGGCCTATGAATCTTCAACCACGGCCCGGTGGCGGCCTATCCTATATTGTTGCCAGGAAGCACGATTATGGCTAACTTTAACCTTCAATAAAATAAAAACTAGTGAGGCTAGAGGGCTGCAATTTGGTATGTTTGATGATTGGATTGTCGATGATCAACATACCAATTTGCAGCACTCTAGCCTCGGTAGTTTTTATTTTATTTAAGGTTAAAGTTAGCCATAATAGTGCTTCTAGAAAGATAGATCTATTTTCAGTGGTATTGATTATACGACGTACAGAAAACTCGATTGCGCAGAAGAAATTTCGGCGCATTTTTTACTTGTTCTTTCACTGCTGCTCTAACTTACGATGACTTCGAATAAATACCAGAATCAGCGCCACTGTAAAGATTCTAAAGGCTGAATCACAGTACGCATCCAAGGGAATTCCAGGCATCAACTCTGCATTTCGATCGCAAACTTTCAGTGGAATCGGTAACACTTGCCAACTGTTCTCCTTCAACTCCGTCGTTAATGGCTTGAGGCATTCCTGGGAACTATTCCCGGTCCTAAACCACAGCGGTAATCAAGGGCATTCCATAGGGAATGCATAGGCAGAACTGAATTCCTTAATTTTGTATTTCTTTACATTGTTTTTGATATGGTGCTACCTACACAGGCACACACACATGCACACACCCATACACACACGCACTCACATGCACACGCACATACACTATATATATATATATATATATATATATATATATATATATATATATATATATATATATATATAAATGTGTATACATTGATACCGAAAGCATGCGAATATTGTTTATATATAAAAATTTTTCATCAACGTCTTCAAATAGTAAATAAAGCTGTATGAAATAAGGCATAGCATCCAAAAGTACAATGAACAACAAAAAAAAATCTCCAAAAGGAAAAAATCCTGCCTTCAGAAGAGAGTCCGACCCATAAACATATTCATGTCTCCGAGAACAACCGAGTCTGTCCAGCATCTGAGACAAGAATCATTTCTATCTGAGGAACCTAAGTTTGTCCCCAAGTGCATTACTACCCTAATGCTATTCTCCTTGCATTTTAATACATTTGTATCTATTTATTAATTAATTTATTTAATTTTTGAAGTTCAAGATAGGAGGTTATTCCTGACCAGTTTACAGGGCGCTGTGTCCAATTAAGAAACACGTCCGGATAAATATTTAATTGACAATTTTAACCAGAGTTGTCATAAATATGTTACTGCAGGTGTAAAAGGTAAAAAATGCATTGCATCTACAACAGTATAGTTTTAGATTTACTTGCTGTTTAGTGTAAAGGAAACGATTGAGTAAGTTTCTTAACTAGAAAAAAAAAAGGTCGTAGACGCTCAACGATATTATTATTATTATTATTATTATTATTATTATTATTATTATTATTATTATTATTATTATTATTCAGAAAATGAACTCTATTCAAATGGAACAAGCCCACAGGGAACACTGACTTGAAATTCAAACTTGCAAAGAATGAGAGGAGGTCAGTTATTAGATAAACAGGTAAATTAACAAATTAATGAATAAATAAAGAAAAAATGTAAGCAAAATGTTAAAATACAAGTTGAATTGTATTAGGGTAGCAACGCTTTGCGTCTGCACTTGAACTTCTGAAATTCCAATTAAACGACATCCCCTGGGAGGGTGTTCCACAGTCCAACGGTGTGAGGAATAAAGTAGACACAGCAAAAGTAAGCATAAAAATATCGTTTTTCCCGTAAATATTTAACGTCAGGAAGACTTAGGTAAACAGAAAAAGTTAAAGTACAATGAATCATAAAACTAACGTAGCTAGATCTCTGTGGTAAATTAGAAACAAAGTAACATATTTGCAAAATATACAAAGAGCGTCAATTCCATCAGAATGATTGCTAATGCCGTTCTGGGCGTGGCTCTTGGATAAAGGGACTCAGAAACTTCACCTTAAAATATGTGAAACTGATACGGTGGAAATAAATTAGATACCTGTGATAAGGCAATGAAAGTAAGATACTTATTTTAGTGGAGTGAACCGAATATCTTAAATAGATTTATAGATAGATATATCGGTAAACAGGGGAGTGTAATATGACTCTCGAGACATTTAGCAAAGTCCCATTCTTATTGTTAGAGAGCAAAGTTATCCTAATTTATCAGTATTCTTGCGGCGTACAAGTGTATTTTTCAAGCCTACACCCAACAGTCACTGTACACCAGGCTGCCACAAATGAGGAGATTCAGTGCTGAAAGGGATATTGACAGTAAGAAGGTTTGAAAGGTAGCACTATGACACAACAGTTAGAGAGGGTGGAAAGTCAGATGGAAATTAAAGAGGTTGCAGCTAGGGGACCGAAGGGACGCTGCAAAGACCTTCAAGTAATGCCCACAGTGCACCATATGAGGTGGACTGACGGACCTACCCCTACGAGGCCTAGCTTCATTTAACCATATGTTTTGGCCTCCTGGTAGCCAGGCAACCACATATCTGGGGGAAACCTATACGATAGGTATAGACTCAACTCAGAATTTTCAGCTAAAAATCATAAAATCGCCTTGTACGCCATAATTTACGGAACTCAGAATGTGGCTAAATCTATGACACCTGGTGAAAGGAAAGATAACAGAAAGGTAAGAGAGGAATAAAATAAAATAAAAGAGCTATAGCTTCTCACAGAAAGCGACCACACCCAGGGAAGACAATTCCTTTAAAAGGAATGGAGCACTGAAAGCGATGTATGAGCAGAATAAGTCCTACTCCTTAGAAGTCTGCAAAAGGTGGAGTTTAAAGAGAGATAGAAAGGTAAGTATTGTATAAAAAGAGTTCACTGTAGACCTTACTTTATGGAAGATGAGGTTAAGATGAAGCTGAGACGTAGAATACTATACAAGGTGCTTTTCGCAGTTAGCTCTGATTTCATAAAAAAAAGGATTCAATGTGAAGAAAACAGCATCAGGAAATGATGTAAACAGAATACATAATAAGGAGTCATGACATGGCTTTCTACTCTAGAGTCTTTCCTAGAAGACAGAACGGTATAAGAAAGTACTCAAGTTATCAAGGCAGTAACTCTAGGGATTGCGATCAAGGCTGATCTTAATACCTGTTTCTGTATCCTCTTAATGTAGATGAAAATCTTTTTTTTTTCTGTATATAACTGAAATGTTGTAAAGATATATAATTTTGTAAAAAAAACTGAAAATGAAGAATGAGAGTGAAAAAATGGAGGAAGGAAGTGAGAGAGAGAGAGAGAGAGAGAAGAAATGAGAGGAGAGAGAGAGAGAGAGGAGAGATTTTCTATACAGTAACTTCAATGTTTTATACATATTAAGTTTTATTAAAAATTCTGAAACTGAAAAGGAAGAGAGAGAGAGAGAGAGAGAGAGAGAGAGAGAGAGAGAGAGAGAGAGAGAGCAAAACATTTGGACAAAATTCAGGGGATGCAATTAAAGCAAGCGTTTTGCAGGTAAAGAGAAGCTGTAAAACACACGTAAAAAGTTTGAAAGAAGACTAAAAACCAAATGGGTCCTCTGCTTTAGTTCCAGGATTTACAGTTTTCCTATCACTCCACTTAAAGCAGAAAGGAGACTGCGCTGAAGAGAGAGAGAGAGAGAGAGAGAGAGAGAGAGAGAGAGAGAGAGAGAGAGAGAGAGAGAGAGAGTTCTACTCAAGTAGAGGACAAGTACTTCAAGGATATTTCAGAGAGAGAGAGAGAGAGAGAGAGAGAGAGAGAGAGAGAGAATTCTTACCTTTAAGTAGAGGGCAAGTACTTCAACGATATTTCAGAGAGAGAGAGAGAGAGAGAGAGAGAGAGAGAGAGAGAGAGAGAGAGAGAGAGAGAGAGAGAGAGAGAGAGATAAAATTCTTACCTTTAAGTATAGACAAGTACTTCAAGAATATTTCAGAGAGAGAGAGAGAGAGAGAGAGAGAGAGAGAGAGAATAATTCTTACCTTTACGAAGAGGACAAGTACTCCATGACTATTTCAGAAAGAGAGAGAGAGAGAGAGAGAGAGAGAGAGAGAGAGAGAGAGAGAGAGAGAGAGAGAGAGAGAGAATATTTTTGCTTAATTGTTAACGTTTTACAAAGGGTAATGGCTTTCCGAGATCACGGAGAGAAAACTTGACGATTAACCTTAAAATCATTGAAGTGAAACAGCAATTTATATTCATGGCATCTTTAGCACCTTGTACGACGAGGAGAGAAATACCATTTAGGTAATCATGATCACTGCTGAAATATGTCAAACATTCCAGTTATGTGTATGCGTGATTTTGTTGTGTGATTGTCAAAAGAACTCTGTGAAGGGGGTCTGTAACGAAGGAGTGACATAAATACCGTATTAAAGGAGTGATATCTCATGGGAGTGACATAAATACTCCATTAGAGGTGTGATATTTCATAGGGGTGACATAAATACCGTATTAAAGGAGTGACATCTCATAGGAGTGACATAAATACCGAATTAAAGGAGAGACTTTTCATAGGAGTGACATAAATACCGTTTTTAAAGAAGTGACATTTAATAGGAGTGACATAAATAACGTATGAAAGTAGTGACTTTTCATAGGAGTGACATAAATACTGCATTAAAGTGAGTGACTTTCATAGGAGGACATAAAGGGGTGACATAAATTAAAGGAGTGATCTCATAGGAGTGACATAAATACCGTATTAAAGGAGTGACCTTTCATAGGAGTGACATAAATACTGTATTAAAGGAGTTTGACATAAATACTGGGAGTGACATCTCACATTAAAGGAGAGACATTTCCAGGAAACACAACGAAGGAGTGGCATAAATAACGAAAAATTATAAAAATTATTAAATACCATATTAAAGGAGTTCACTGAAAAAAGTATATAATCACTGGAATTGTTAACAAAGAAGAAATATTTATTGGAGTGACGCAAGGATGAAGCGACAAAGTAACGAAAAATGATCAAAATGATTAAATCGGCGTCACTCCTTTGTTATGTCACTCCTATGACATGTCACTCCCTTGAACCGCTCCCCTGTGAAGGATGTACTTATATCCATAGTTCCCAGCAGTTCCTGACGTCACTAAACGAAAGTCATCAAATGAAGCCTTCTCTTTAAGAGGAAAACCAAAGAAACATTGCATCAGTATGAAAGTTCACACTCAGATCGTTTTTTCCTCTGATACAGATAGAATTAAACGGTATGTGAGGTTGAAACAAAATCGACAGAGGAAATGTTTGACAAGGCAAACAGGTGACACACGAGAGAGAGAGAGAGAGAGAGAGAGAGAGAGAGAGAGAGAGAGAGAGAGAGAGAGAGAGAGAGAGAGAACTGATTAATGATGATACGAATTGAAGTATTCAACAAGAGAAATACCCCCAACAAAATTGGAAGAAGAGGAGGAACATTATTTTGTAAATGGAAATACAGCAAAGAAGACTGACAAATTATATGAATAATTAGCATAAACTGAAATAAAAAAACTAAAAGAAAATAACTGCCTGAGACTGGAGACAAAAACAAAGGTTAAAATAGAACGTGAAGATGAAAGGAGATGTGATAAGGAATGATGATATAATCAGATAAGATTTTTTTTCCTACCAAAATTCACCTCCGCAAAGATCAAAGCAGAGGGGGAAACCCCGCTGTCACAATTTGTCCCCTAATTATCTGTTAGCGAAACTTTAGAAGACTCCGGGGGGAATGGAATGGGGGAGGTGGCGGGGTGGGGGGGGGGTGCTATTCTATTCCATAGTTGGGAAGGCAACCTTTGTCACCAACATCTCTATGGAGCTATCGTCCTCTGCCTCATAAATGAAGATACATCAGCTGTTAAATCATATGCGAGCGTTATATGTAGAATCTACTGGTCACTTTTTACCAGATACTTATGTAATTGCAATACCCACAATGCCCCGTTCATTACGTGATCAATTTTGGATGTTTAGTTTAATTTTTTATTTAGTATTGATTTCTTTCAATCATATATAGTAATTTTATTCTGTGGGTATCTTTTGGAGATGCTAATGATTTTGTAGCCATAACGCCATTGAAATTCTGGGAATAATAATAATAATAATAATAATAATAATAATAATAATAATAATAATAATAATATTTCACCATCTTTCCCGTCTTCCTCATCGGTAAATAAATCTCTCTACTATTGTAAATAACTGAGTTACAACACAATATATTGACAATGCAATCAACACTCAACGAAAACATCACCACTACAGCGTTAGCTATTTCTAGCACCAACCTCAAATCCATATTTTCAATACCAATGAAAAGGAAAACTGCGAGTACAGGCTATTCAGTTTTAGCAACGTCTCTTCTATCTCGGTGAATTTCTGGCTGGAAATTCTTCCCACTGGCAAAAAGGATTCAACTCAGTAGAAAGGACACAGCTCAATGGAACCTTTTTTTGCTTTTTTGCTACATCGGTAGTTCTTGCAGCTTATCGTTAAAAATAGTAATTGTGAAATGGTCATTCTTATATAAATAGAAGAAGATTCTTAGCAATTACCAATATTTCAAGTATTTTTGTTTTTTGGTCTTTCGATTCTCAATAGATATTTGTTTTTTTAGCATGTAATTTAGACACTGTGCTAGAAACCTTTTGGCAATGAATGTTTTTGTCTTCAGTAACTGTGATGTCAGGGGTTGTCTGAAGGCAAATTTTCCTGTACATATTTTATATGTCAATGATAAAAAAATGCAAAATTTCAGTCTTCAGAAAACTTGGTTACATTTCCTCTGCTCCTGGATAGTTACAGACGGACACAGCTTTCGGTCTTATTAATTTGAACTATCGTATATTATTTAGACATAAGGCCCAGACTTGTCCCCAGACGTGTCGAGAGGGGAGGAACGTCGAAAAAAATGACACGGCCATTGATATTACGACCCGGTCTGTGTAAATTGTTCATTTGCTTCTTGGACGTGCTAGAGCGAAGACAGAGGTATTCTCAAACAGTTTTAAACAAGCCGCTACGCCTAGTCTGTGCGACAGCCTGTACCGACTAAAAACAGCCACATTCACGTACCGACATCCAATGTTCCGACCACTTTTCTACAAATCTTAAGACCAATAGGGGGCTAAGATGAAAGGGAAAAACACGCTTGGTAACTTTTCCACTGCAGAATTTTCTTGCATGCATTTCTGAGAGAAAATCCTTGAATGCCTGGTAGAAGCAAATTTATAAGCATCTGAACAGGATAAGGAACTATTAACCGGGTATTATCTGACATCGTGCCTGCATGTTTGCATAAAATTATCGTTCTCTAACTTATATATGAAATATCGCAAGTTGTGTTTTAACTGAGCAAATCCCAAATTTACTCAGTGAAGTAAAAAATCAACCGTTGGGAATCGCAAAAACGTGATAATATATTTTATCTCGTTATTTTTGTTTTCATACTTTTGTCAAAGAACGACTCACAATTATTAGCTTTTTCTTTATAATATAAATGCCTATCTACTAATTTTATTACCTTCTCTGTCAGACAGATACACGATTACTAAGAAAAAAACTGATTGGTGGATAGATGAAATGTACTTTCTGGATATTTTCATCACAGCCACCTTGAATTACGAATATATTAAATATATGAATGGGGAAAAAGAATAATTCCTTCTCTCTTCCTTCTTCTGATCCCAACCCTTGGATATTAAAACACCGCCACCCATGATTCCAGAAAATGAGTTTTACCCCGGGGAATATTTGATAGGCCTCGTAGGCCCGTACACTGACATCTCAGAAAATTACCTATATTTGGGCAACAAGACCAAAATGGTTCTGACATATTAGTTCTATCTCTCTCTCTCTCTCTCTCTTCTCAGTGTGTTGTTTGTTGAGGAACTTGTAATCAGGACAGCACAGAATACGTAAGATAAACACTGGAGCCATAGAGTTTGGTTAGGAAAGGAACCTATTTCCGGATCAACACGAAAATCTGGAAAATGCTAGATTTACAAAAACTCTGAACTATATGACTGAAAAAAACTAGCTATCTGTTTATTATAGTTCTTTGGAAATATGATCAAAATATCGGATTTTTGGTGGGTATGAAAAACATCTTACTTCAAAATACATATGCACGGATATAGGAGAAGCTGTGGTCACTCGTATCAATCCAGTCCCATATACATCTGCATTGTAAAATTGCTAGCATGCAATGACTAGCTGCATTTCAAATTTATCATTTTGGATATAAGTAAATGTTGAGTTTTCTAAGTCTGTCTCTCTCTCTCTCTTTATATATAGTCAGCATAAGTCAATTTCCTCCCAAGGTGAACTGCATAACTTTTTTATATTCATCTCCTCGCCGCGAAATTTATGGAATATCCTGCCAAAGGGTAATGGTTTTGATCCCCTGACAACTTTATTAAACCGATTCTGGAAAAACTCATGACATTATGTATTCAAAGGATTAGATGGCATCTATGTTGTATCATATTTACATAATGTTAGCATGCTTTATTTCTAAGACTGATTTAGAGCCTACATATATAAGACATAACATTATGATAATGATAATCAAATGGTAATAAAAGTAGGATATCTAATACAGTTCATCTTACGTTAAATTAGTATTTTCTTCTCTAAAATGTCTGTTTAATGTGCTGAGAGCCTTCCAAAAAAGGTATTAGACCAAAGATATAACAGTATACGCCACTACACATTTTCCTGCCTACATACAAGGAACTAGTAAATAACTAGTAAGTAAGCGTCCTGATATTGCATGGTATACATATTACATATAAGCATAGTTCCCGCAATTTGCCTTTGCGCAATGGGTGAAATTGCAAGCCCAACACCGAACCGTAAAAAAAAATGAATTTATAAAAAAAAAAATCTTAGCACTAGAACAATGACATCTTTATGGAACCCTATTATTACACTAATACTTGCTAAGTCCTCTATGACTATTCCTTCACAATTTGAAATTGTTTGGGGCATGCCACTCAGATGTCGCGGGTTCGCGTCTCCCCCAGGGCGATGAAAAATCACTGGCTCTGTCTCATGATCAGTTGCTGCTGCAGTGTGGGGTCTGCTGCGGTGGGAGGCTGAAACCAACATTCTTTGGAAGCTTAAAGAATTTCAAGTTAAAGGCCCCTTTGGTGTCCTTGTCCCATGTGAATAGGTTTCATCTAGTGGAATAACAATTACAATCAAAGGGACTGGAATGTTTCCCTCGCCACACATCAGAAGGGTCGCCAGCCAATCACGTGAAAGACTGATTCGTCAGTGAACAACAACTTTCCACTCATTTAAAACCCATTCCTCAAGAACACTGATATGAGAGAGCCTTTTCTTTTTCCGGGTTTTAAGTGGCCCACCTTCTTTTCCACAGACACTTTTTTGACTCCAAGCCGCTTGTTCAAATAACACTGAATGGTAAGACCTGGGGCCCTACAGAAGGGAAGAGGATATTCCTCCTTAAGCTGTCTGGCAGTAATGGTCGATCTGCTTCAAGCTCTCTCTTCACGAAGATAAGGGTTCCAGGGGTAAACAGGATTAGCCTTCCACAACCGTATTTGTGCATCGGTAAAGACTGGGGCAGAACCATTCCACAGATGATGGAAAGCGTATGCAGAAATACCCAAAGTGTGAAAAGAATGAAAAATTCGTGAAATTCTTTCTCTACGTGAATTTAGTCATTAAGTGAAAATTACAAAGAATTTTTCTGAATTTTCATTCTACTTTAAGTTAAAGATAGAGATTAGATGATTATATTAAGCACTTCTACAGGTTTTTGCTATAAGTATGAATGTAGTGTAACGTAAGTACTAGGTAGATAATATATTTCTACCTACTTCGAGTAAATTACATTCTTATTTCAGTATCCACATATTAGCATTCTTAAGATCAGAGAGAATTTTAGTTTTCTGTACAAGAAAACTGTTGTGCCGGCTTTGTCTGTCCGTCAGCCCTTTATTCTGTCCCCACGTTTTTCTGCCCCCCTACGGATCTTAAAAACTACTGAGGCTAAAGGGCTGCAAATTGGTATATTTATCATCCACCGTCCAATCACCAAACATACCAAATTGCAGCCCTCTAGTCTCAGTAATTTTTATTTAATTTAAGGTTAAAGTTAGCCATAATCGTACGTCTATCAAAGCAACAACACAGGCCGCCACGGCCGGCTGAGAGTTTCATGGGCCACAGCTCATACAGCATTATACCGAGACCACCGAAAGATAGATCTATTTTCGGTGGTCTTGACTATACGCTGTAGCGGCTGTACAGAAAACTCGATTGCGTCGAAGAATTTCGGTGCATTTTTTACTTGTTTATAGATTATGTCTGATTACATATGAAATAAATAGCTTCTTTTATTACCCAGATAAAAAAAAACCTATTTCTGTAGACAATTTCATAATGGAACATTCATTTCATCGCCAAAATAATACCATTCATGATAGCAACAGCCAATTGCACATAAAAGGATAATTGCTTAATTATCTTGCAGTCGGTTCGTGGCAAAGCTGTTCAACGCACCATTTGGAAAATCATATACAATGGAGTATATGTCATACGTAAAATTTTACCATTATTTTTTTACTGGAGAGAAATTTATTACTTTATTAGTGAAACCAGTAATGGCAGTAATGAAAATGTGTGTATGCATGTAATTCTCATTATATAACAGACGCATATACGCGCGCAAACACCTAAATATACATGTATGTTTATGTAATATAAACATGTAAGTTTATATATATATATACATATATATATATATATATATATATATATATATATATATATATATATATATATATATATTATTACATATATATATTATATATACATATATAAAGATATATCTGTATATATTATATATATAAATATATACATATATTTATGTATGTGTGTATGCATGTATTTACATACAAGTATATATATACATATAAATGTAATATATATATGTATACATACATGTTATAAATATTTATATATATATATATATATATATATATTTTATATATATATATATATATATATATATATATATATATATATATATATATATATATATATATAAGCAACAGGATTCTGACTGTGCATATTGTTGTCAATTAAATTATACTTAAGAGATAGTATTGATTTTCACATACTCACACACAAGGCAATAACAACGAAGAATAAGCTTAATAGGATTTATATGTATATATATATTACACACACATATATATATATATATATATATATATATATATATAATAATATATATACACACAATTGTTATCATTAATAAGCACAGTCAGTTCTACGGCTTTTTTTTGCGCGGAACTAAAAACTAAATAAACTTCCCGACAATCTACCGAGTAATTCCACATGACAGCACGCATCAATAATAAGTTCCGTTGACATGACAGATTGTGATGACATTTCTGCGTCCTTCACATTTACCCTCCGACAGTCAGTTCGGAGTTATTATTATTATTATTATTATTATTATTATTATTATTATTATTATTATTATTATATATATTATTATTATTTTTATTATTATTACTATTATTATTATTATTCAAAATATGAAACCTATTCATATGGAACAGCCCACCACAGGGGCCACTGACTAGAAATTCAAGCTCCCAAAAGAATAAAGTGTTCGTGGAGGTAGTAAGAGGAAGTAAAGGGAAATACAGAAAGAAGAGATCCCACTCCCTTATTAAAAAAAAAAAATAGTAAATTAATAAACAGTTAAAAATGTATTGAAATGCAAGGAGAATAGTAATAGGGTAGTAATGCATTGCACCTTCGCTTGAACTTCTGAAGTTCCAATTGCACGACATCCTCTGGGAGGCTGTTCCACAGTCCAACGGTGTGGGGAATAAAGGACCTCTGGAACTGAGAAGTTCGACAGCGAGGCACATTAACCGCACACTGGTGCTGCTGTTCAGCGAATCTGGTTGCTCTGGTTATGGGAGAGTTCCCTCTTAATTGAGGATGAAGTTATAGAGATCTGTAATTTAATTGGTTCCCGTGCTTGCAAAGATTTAAATGCTAATCAATGATTAGCTGCATTATGTTATACGTAATAATGGAATTATTTCAAAGACGGAAAAGAAAGATATTACACGTTTCTTTAATATGTTTTGTCTTTTAAACATACATTATATATATATATATATATGTATTTTATATATATATATATATATAATATATATATATATCTCTATTATATATATATATATATTATATATATATATATATATATTTTTTTTTTCCATGTGAAAATTAAGAAAATACACAAAATGCGGAAAAGACAAACGAACAAAGACGTGATAAACAACGGGAAGAAGAGAGGAAAGGAAAAGAAGAGAAGATGTGACGAGGGGAAAATGTTAATTGAGAAAGGGGAGGATGAATTGTGGTTACTTTCAGAGAAGAATCTAGAGAGAAATTTCTTTGCTCAAGTGACATATGATAATAATAATAATAATAATAATAATAATAATAATAATAATAATAATAATTAGAGACAAAAACATACACAGTCTAGATACATGAGATAACATGATAAAAAATGATGAATCGGGCGCGCCCAGACAAGGTTGGCGTTCTCAATAAGCCATGTTTCCTCTCGAGATGTGAAGGCAAGGTTACTCTACAGCTAAACACGTATCGCATCTGTATTTCTACAGGGCTGCGGTAGCTGGGTCCTCCAAAATCAATGTTCCTTAGCCATTTCGACATTTTTAGTATTTCCATACCCTGGCAAGTTACTTCCAAAACAAGTTCCTCGTTGTGGACGGGTCGGTATATTTCTCGGCTAGCACTCTGCTGGGCCCGCGTTCGAGTCGCCGGCCGGCCAATGAAGAATTAGAAGAATTTATTTCAGGTGATAGAAATTCATTTCTCGCTAAAATGTGGTTCGGATTCCACAATAAGCTGTAGGTCCCGTTGCTAGTAACCAACTGGTTCTTAGCCACGTAAAATAAGTCTAATCCTTCCAGGCCAGTCCTAGAAGAAACTGTTAATCAGCTCAGTGGTCTGTTAAACTAAGGTATACTTTTAACTTTTTACTTCCAAAACAACAGCAGATGTTTTCCGTTTTGCAAAGAGGGTAGGATAGGACTTGGTATGAGTATATCAGAGGGTCCACAAAGGTGGTTGAAATATCAAAGAAAGTGGTGGGGGGGGGGGAGACTGAGATGGTGCAGACCCCTGTAACTGAGAAGGGAGTAAGACCATATCGGAAGGCACCAATGCCATGAAGATGGACGTGCAAGGTAGAAGAAGACGACGAGGAGGAAGACCAAGAAACAGATGGAGAGACTGCATGAGGGAAGACTTGAGAGAAAAGGGAATTGACGACTCAGAAGTGCCCCACAGAGGCCGATGGAAGCGGCTCATCCAAAACGGCGACCCCCCTATGGAAACGAGACTAAGCTGAGAAGAAGATGAGCGTCAGAATGTGCTCGGTTTCAAAGTAGGGGTAAAATGGACGTTCCTGACTTTTTTTTTTTATATTATACAGATGCATGCATTGACTTTTCATTTATGATATTAAGCTGAATGGTTCATATCTATCTCTAGTAATTTAGAGTTATGAAAGAGAGAAGTTATTTTAAAAAATGATCATAAGTAAGAAGTATTGTAATCATTTTACTTATAACTCCTTTCTTGAATGGCAGTGTTTCATCATTGTCATCATAATAAATATCACGGAAAATATGCAGTCACCCACATGAAAGAAGGCCTAAACAGCGATCACAATATAAACAAGTAAAAAAAAAATGAGCTGAGTTTCTTCGGCGCAATCGAGTTTTCTGTACAGCATTATATGAAACTCTCAGCTACGACCCGGCAGCGCTCAGTCACTCCCCACATGCGGTCAAGTCAAGGTTCGTCGCGACGCCTCCGGAAAGCGCTGCCAGACGCACGATCCATGGCTAACCTTAACCTTAAATAAAATAAAAACTACTGAGGCTAGAGGGCTGTAACTTGGTATGTTTGATGATTGGAGGGTTGGTGATCAACATACCAATTTGCAGCCCTCCAGCCTCAGCAGTTTTCAAGATCTGAGGGCGGACAGAAAAAGTGCGGACTGACAGACAAATCGCCACCTCAATAGTTTTTCTTTGGCAGAAAACTGAAAATAGCGAGAATAGGTAAACTCCTTAAAGTGAAGACACTGAAATGCACATACACGCAAATACAAAGCAGCATAATTCAGAGACGCTCAAAGCAATGGCGCATATCCCTTGAAATGAGTACTACAGAATCTCGCTAATTCAGTGACTTCCCATTCCGCGTTCTGTTGGTTATCTGCAGGAGATCTAACCGCAGGACCTTCTGCAAACACAGACTATATCCTCGGGGAAGTTTAAGATCGCCCCTTTGGCAGAACGCCTCATTTAGGCTTGAGGAGCAGAGGCAGAATTAAGCGCGCAAAGTTTCGGGCGGTTCCGATGCAGCTATGCAAATTATGGTTTGAACATCAAGTACAGCGCTATTACGGCTTGGCGCATCCCACGCACTTGATTGCCTGTACGAACAGGAAAGTGATTTAATGTTGGAATATGTATATATATATATATATATATATATATATATATATATATATATATATATATATATATACATATATGTAAATGCATATGTATAGACATAATTATATATATATATTTATATATATATGTATATATACGTATATATATACATAATATATATTTATACATACATACATATGTATATACTGTACTTACAAACTGAGTGAAAGCTAGTTTATGACCTTTTTCCTCCTTTCCCCCCCAAAAAAAAAAAGTTCTTCGTTTCATTTTCCTCTAGAGCCTAGACATTAAAGTTACCAGTGAAGTTTTGGTAAATTTCCCACCATACTTGTATACCTAAATAATCTCCTTTGAGTCATTACCCAACTGAGGATCTTAACTGTCCGAAAGGCAATGTGGCTCTTAAAGTATTTGCTGAGAAATGAAGACGCCAGTTTAAATGGGAGACGAATATGCTTATCCTGATCTATTTCTTTGTACCATTTGCCAGGTGATAAATTTGAAAACCTGTACTACGGGAGGTTCAGAATGGCTTAAATGGCAAATTTTGACACATGTCTTTGGCGTCCTCCACTTCTTGTGCACTTCATTATGCTGGTTAGCTAGAAGAATGATTAATCCGATATCTAACTGAATGAAAAAAAGATTGTCTTCGTTAGTCACCCACTCATCTGTCCATTTAATCTGCTGTCTAACTGAATGAAAAAACAGATTGTCTTGGTTATTCACCCATTCACCTGTCCATTTGTCTGCCTTTCTAAGCTTTTTTTTATTTTCTTCTTTTAGAACCCTTTCCGAGAAGCCCCGTGGATTCTGTTTCCGAGAGGCTCTTAAGTATTAACAAACAGGAACCACGAGGGACTTCATATTGTGGCTCCTGAATACTGATTCAATGCACCAACGTTTGGTCAAGGCTGCAGGATTTCGAAGTCATTAAAGACT
>NC_089752.1:220500-225500 GCF_040412425.1 Macrobrachium rosenbergii
ACTGACATACAAATGCTAAAAAAACAGCAGCTAATGACATAAAAATGCTCAAAAAACAACAGCTAAATCTCTGACATAAGAATGCTAAAAAATTCTCAAAACCAAAAACAGCTAAATGCTAACAGCAATACTGACATAAAATGCCAAAACAACAGCTAAAATAACATGCTAAATCTAAATCTCTGACATAAGAATCCAAAAAAACCAGCTAAATAAGCCAAAAAACAGCAGCTAACACATAAAAATGCTTTAAAAACAACAGCTAAATCTCTGCTATAAGAAAAAAAGCTAAATCTCTGACATAAAATGATAAAACAACAGCTAAATAACGACATACAAATGCTAAAAGACATAAATACTGACATGTCATGGAATGCAAAACAACAACAAAAATCTGACGCAAGTGTCAAAAAAAAGCTAATGCTGACAGAAAAATGTTTAAAACATAAGAATGTCCAAAAACAACAGGCTAAATAAAAAACAACGATAAAATAATGTCCAAAACAACTGCTACGTAAGCCAATGAAAATTCGCCCGTGCTCCCGTCACTCATCTCGTCCAAAAGCCAGAAATTCAGCCCCCGAGTTCGTGTTACGGTCACTATTTCGAAAAAAATGGATGCTTTATATTTATTTGCCACTGATAATAATAAAAAAAAACAGAACACCAGTTAAATGAATCCAAATAAAATAATCGGTGAATTTTGATTTTGGTTTATGATAATCATTTAATTGTAAATGGAAAAATTGAACGTACGAAATTTGAACCAAAATCTGCGACTGGGGTTCCAGGACAGTTTCTTGCAGGTGAATGCTCACCATCAAAACGAAAAACCGACAAATGAAAAACAGGCCTGTGACACTAAATAAAAAGAATGGACCGATAAACATCTAACAATGGCAAAATATTATTACAGGACTGGTGTAAGGGTAACAATATAAAAATAAAAAAATACGCCCTAAACCTCCGTAAAAAAAAAAAAAAAAAAAACACGGTTCTCCTGACAACGCTTTGGCTTTGTCGGTTCTGAACGATTACAACAGCGTTAATTACAGTACTGGGAACTGGAGGTAATGTTTATCAAGACACTGTGGGACCGGGATATCATTGCGGGCAACAACGAGTCATTGGACAGCGGAGTCACAACCTACATCACCAAAAACAATAAAGGGACTTACTTGGATATTGCAGTGTTGTGCGTTAGGAACTTCTGACGAATGCGCTCTCGAAAGGACTCGTCGTATATGCCGATGTTGAGTGCCACAGCTGGCGGGTTGGGGTGTAGACAGGAGGCGGAGAGCAACGGCGATAAATAAATTACTCCACTCTGCAGCTATAGACGAAGGAAAATCCACCTCCGATCATGAGCGACGACTACTACAACTGTGATAGCTGGGGTAACTGGGATAACTGGTATGCGTGGAATAATAACTCCCGGTTTAACTGCTGGTATAACTTTTTGTACGAAACGAACTGAGTGTTTCCTTTTTCACTTACGTCTAGGAAGGAAGAAGTCAAGGCTGCAAACAAAAAGTACAGCAGCAGAGCCCTATTGTCCAGTATATAACTGCTCAACATAAGCAGAGCCATCGTCTGTTGAGCCATTTTTTACTGAAGTGCACCGTATGTTGTCTGAGTATATGTGTTAAGTGCAGGACATCTTGAACCTCTGTGGGGGGAAAACAAGTAACTGAATTAACTTAAAAACCGAATCACAAAAACAGCATCAAGAGAAATTTTATTCTGGAGGAATTACTTTACAATACAGGGAGGGTGTCCAACAATTTGCCCTCTGATTCAACTCTTGCAAAAGAATTTCACTTCCAAATGTTTTATCTGATTTTTCAAAGACATTAATTCTAGGTTTCATAAAATTCTCCAGGTATTAAATGAAAACAAGAATATGGTTTTGGTATATATAATTCCCGTAACCTGTGCAAGATTTTTAGGAACAAAAGCCAGCATAAAAAACTATATAAAATCAACTTCATATTTAACCAATGATATTTCCATTAATTCATAATGTAGGCAGTGACATTGGAAATGTTCTAATGTGTAGCCTAAATATACAATCATGGATAATAAACCCGTTGGGAAACAAATCCACAGTTATGTATGGGTGCATATATTTTTAAATATATGTACCCATACATAACTGTGGTTTGTTTCTCCATTTCAAGATTCATGCTACTATGAGTATTTCATAATTAATAAAATACATATTTTTTTTATTAATAAAACCATTGCAAGAAATACGATCATATTAAAAAGTACGATGAACTAATGAGTTTTATTGCAAGAAATACGATCATATTAAAAATTAAGATGAACTAATGCAAAGTAATGATATTTACCCAATGTGGTAATTATAAACAGATTTACTTGATTTATAAGTTTGACATCGTATTCAAGATTCATGACCTTGAAGTTCTTTCCAAAATCAGAATTATCCTATAAAACTGATGTAGTTACGTTGTTTAGCAACTTTCAAAATCTATTCTGAGTGACAACCTTCAATCTACTTTTGCAATAACATTTTCGATATACAGTAAAAAAGATGAATACAATAAATTTAGAATAAGAGAATATTTTAGCTTCGGAGTTGAATATATCGTCTTAATTTTTTCCTCATATTGGACTTTTCCATATCAGTGCGTGGAACCGATTACAAAAAAGCTGGAATATAAAATAATCTGTCTCTACGGAAATAATAAATAGAACAGAATAGAATATAGAATTTAGACCAAAGGCCAAGCACTGGGACCTATGAGATCATTCAGCGCTGAAGGGGAAACTGACAATAAGGTTTGAAAGGTGTAACAGGAGGAAAACCTCAAAGCAGTTGTACCATGAAACAATTGTTTGAGAGGGTGGAAAGTCAGATGAAAGGAAGAAAATATGAACGGAAGTGCAGTAAAAGGAATGAAAGAGGTTGAAGCTAGGGGCCGAAGGGACGCTGCAAAGACCCTTAAGTAATGCCTACAGTGAACCACGTGAGGTGCACTGACGGTCCTACCCCCCTAGGGGGCTACAGAAAGAAAGAAAGAAAGAAAATATTTGGTAAGGAGAATACTCATCCCAGCCCCGAACAAAGCGATTTTAAGGAATCTCGGAAAAATGTGCATTATCTATTTATTAATTTATTTTTTCTTTTTTTAATAAGTGAGATTTCTTTCTGTATTCCCCTTTACTTCCTCTAACTTCCTCCTGATGAGGACCATAATATTCTTTGGAAGTTTGAATTTCAAGTCAATGGCCCCTTTGGTGAGCTTATTTCATATGAATGGGTTTCATCTACTGAATAATAATAATAATAATAATAATAATAATAATAATAATAATAATAATAATAATAATAATAATAATAATAATAATAATGTTGGGAGAAAAATTCGCTACCACGAGAGTTCATAAATATTCTTAAGGTCCACAACAATATAATTCTACTCGAGCCTTTAACAAGTAAATTATTGTGGACCCTTTAGAATAATAATAATAATAATAATAATAATAATAATAATAATATCATCCTGTAGGATATCTGATAATGAGCGTACGTTTCATACATTACCGATGAGACAGGGGCGTTGAGATCCAGTCGTCACAGGAAGCGAAGCAGAGGAATTGCGTAGCAGGTGTTTCCGACGATAAAGTGACAACGAACGGCCTATCGAATGCCGCAGCCTGGTGTCTGACACCTGTAGGGACCGAACCCAAAATAACAATTACGAAATGCTACGGAAACAGTTTGTTACTGCGGCCGGCATACACCCTGCCCGTAGGAGAGCAGTGCCGTCAGTGCACCTCATGCGGTGCACTGTAGGCGTGCAAAGCTCTTTGCGGTGTGCCTTCGGCACTTTTACAACCTTTCATTCCTTTCACTGTACCGCCTTTCATATTCTCTTTCTTCATCTTACTTTCAACCTCTAACAATTACACCTTTCGAACCCTCCTGTTACTGTCAATTTCCGTTTCAGCGCTGAATGACCTCATAGGTCCCAGTGCTTGGCCTTTATTTAAATTCTTCAATTTTAACAATTCAATTCGTTCTGTTCGTATGTAAATGTACACTCTTTAACATATCAAGGCCAGCAAAAAGATAAATAAATCATAAAGGCAGGGAACATGGCCTCTTTTATTCACGTTAGATACCAAAGTAAAACCCAACAGACGCAAGGTTAAATGCAACTTATTTAACTTTGATCCTAGATGTTCAGCTTTTAATCCCTCGGCCAGCCAATACTCAGGTCCCAAAGTTACCTGAGCACTTTCTCTCCGCACGATGAAATAAATAGCTTGTAAGTCCATATCATAAGTCAGCAATCGCTTGAAAATACCACAGCGTGGAGAAATAGAAGTCGTAACAAAAAACCACTGGGTATAGGTTCGAATCCTGGTCGGGTTGCTGAACTTATCATATAGAGTTCCCTTCAGACGTAAGCGTTCCCTAAATCAAAGTATCCAGTGTTGATTGTTAATACGTAATATGACATTCATTAGTTACCTTCACCCCTATATGCAGTACTGGTCTCAGATCAGTCAATTCTGTTTTCCTTCATCTGCTTGCTGGACCTCGATGGGGTGGGCAGCAATTTCCTGAGATGTATGCTAGTATTGCACCAGCCCCGGTTTTGTGCCATGCCCCTGGGTTAGGTTAGGTTAGATCAGAACCTCTACAGTAATTTGGGCGTGGGAAACATAATGAGTTGGGCGTGGGAAACATAATGAGATTCCCCTAGGTTAGGTTAGGTTAGGTTGGGTCTGGTTAGGTTTGATTGGTGTTTCATCAGTAATTTGGGTGTAGGAAACATAATGAGATTATTTTCAAGAAAATCCTACGGTTACTTTTTAAGATATGGCGTCCTTTTTTTCAGGGAAAGGTCCAGTGCTCGAGTTACATCTCAAGGAAAATGCAGGCGGGTTGCTGGCTGCCTAAACCATCATCTTCCTCGAATCAATAGCGTGAGAAATCTCACCTGTGCCACGGAGAGCTGTCGCCA
>NC_089752.1:228000-240500 GCF_040412425.1 Macrobrachium rosenbergii
AGGCAACCCAAAAAATATCTTGGCCCCACCTACACAACCCCCCGTGATGGAATGCCAGTTCCGCCACTGTGAGGAAAGTGTGCGATTCAACGACATAAAGTTAATGGATGAAAGACTGAAAGAGGATTACTGACCTGGGGTAAGAAATAAGGTTCCATAATGTTTGTGGACAATAACTGGTCAACAACAGGTGACCTAAAACCTCGTCCAGGGGTGTGAGGAAGAACAGGTGTCTCTCGTTTGACAATTCTTTGGATAAATCACCACTTGTGATGAAGGGTTTGTCAGAACGCTGGCTTAAATTGCGAAGAAAAAATCATACTATTGTTTGATACTATCAAATAAATTTCTCTCTCTCTCTCTCTCTCTCTCTCTCCTAGCTGTGTATTTTGTTATGAGATACTCAATAGAGTTGTTCGATACTGATAGTAGGCACAAATAGGAAAGGTTAGTGGGACCTTGATAATGAAAAACAAAAAACTTGATAATGAAAAAAACAAAAACTTGTATATAAGAGTATATATATATATATATATATATATATATATATATATATATATATATATATATATATATATATATATATATATAATGTATGTGCGTGTAAATAAAGGCAATGTCACGAAGGAAAGTGAAACAACGGAGTGGTGCTAGGCCTTTCGACTTACTGTCCTTTACTTAGCAGACTGATAGAAATATAAAAATAAGTTTACAAAGAAAGCTCGTATACCTGACAGCTGGGGATTATAAAGGAAAATATGTACCTGGAATCCAACACAGTTGAAGAATTAGCAGACTTACCAAAACAGGAGTAAATATTTAATGTTTCAAAAAAAATTACGCTCAACAGCTCGGAAGCAGGGATAAGTCAATTAAAAAATTATACAGGGAAAAATACTGACCACCAAACAATGACCGCGGAGAGAATAAGCTGATTACATATGTTATAAAAGTACACCTCAATCATTCTCCTTATGGTAAACGATAATAATTTTTCCAAAGTGTGTGATATATTGGTGTTTAAAACTATCTGAATACTGTTACCGCTTGCGTCTTGTGTGTTTGAAATTGTTCAAACCTACACATAAATTCTCAAGAGTTTATCATCAGATTGTAATGTCAATACTTTACTCCTGATCCAGTTTCGTTTGTATAAATCTTTTATTTTAAATATGATTTCATATCTTAACAAGTATAGCTGAGGACGAGTCTGCAAGAGCATAGATAAATATATCTTCGCGCAGATTACTGTAGGCTAATAATTTAGAACGTTTTAGAATCGTAAAATTATGTAGATTATTAACAAGATGCATTCAGATGATACTGACAGCCATTAAAGATATTCTACCAATGCTACATGATCCAAGAAGCTTGTACTATTTGGTGCGTGTGTGTGTGTGCGTGTGTGTGAGTTAGGGTGTGGTTTGATTACAATTATCATCGAGATCTATGCCTCTGCGACTCCATATGTGGCTTATAACAGGTGTTACTGAAATTCTGGAAAGGTTAAAACTGACGAAATCAAGGATTTACGAAGAATGTGACCTATGAGATTGCATATGTGGCACATCTGCCGAGAGCTGGGAGCTCGTCTTTTATAACGAGGTTCATAGTCAAGTCGACGATTGCGCTCGATTTTGTCATTTGAAAAATAATTCCAGTCCTTTTTGAGTTTCTTCTTTACTAGAAGTACGATATACATACATACAGAGAGATGTATATACATGTGTGTATATATACACATATATATGTATATATACAGTATATATATATATATATAAATTATATTTACATATATAAAATTTATTTCAACCCATAAGCATTTCCTTTCATGGAGTACCTCAAGGGGGGAGGGTACCCTCAATGGCTCAACTTGTTTGTCTGGAAGTTACCCCCTACATTCGAATAACTACCAGGTATTTAAAGCAGTACTAAAGTAACGAATGCTTAATAAGTTATGCTGGAAATTAACTTAAAAAGCTGGCTTGCGGGGAATCTATGAGAGTGTATAATGAGAATGTGCCTGCGTGTGAATATATAGTCTTGTTCATCTTTGGTCGAGTGAACTTTATTGTCTTTTGAAATTTCGTCTCGTCGCATAACAATCAACGAATTCTGGTCGAAAGGTCTCCAAAAATAATCACATTAAGAAAACTGGGTCTGCGGAATTGAATACCATAAATACACAATTTTTAAAAGCCATCCAACACTCCAACGTCTCCCTTCGCCCCCCAACAAATAATTCAAAGTTGTAAACTCTTTCATCACACGCCACTTTTCTCGGAATAGCGTGACGAGCGAGGTTGGTGTGACCTGACAAACAATTGAAAGAGGGAATGACGATGTTTCTCTGCGGCACAGGTGTGGTACCTCACTTTTTTTTAAGGCTCGGGAAATCGAAATGGGTTCAGAAAGCGTTCAGCTCTCGTAGCCTGTGACTGAGCTCCGTGCTCCCCTGCCTGCTTTGAGGGAGAGAAGTTTTCTGTTCTTTTGTGGACTGTTAAGTGGAAGCGGTGAACTGGCCTGAGGCTAATTCTACAAATCATTTCATAAGGTAAATAATTCATATTACGTTTTCGCACTATGTGTATATATGTATATAGTATATATGTATGTATATGTATATATAGTTGTATATATTTATATACATATTATATATGTATAAATCTACAACTATATATACACATACATATATATATATTTTGTATATATATATATATATATATATATATATATATATATATATATATATATATATATATATATATATATATATATATAGAGGAGAGAGAGAGAGAGAGAGAGAGAGAGAGAGAGAGAGAGAGAGAGAGAGAGAGAGAGAGAGAGAGATTCATCAATGTTGAATAATAAATAAAAATTTCTTACATATATATGTATATAATATATATATATTATATATATATATATATATATATATATATATATATATATATATATATATACATACTGTTCACATATAAATATATAATATATATACTGTATAATATATATATATATATATATATATATATATATATATATATATATATATATATATATATAGAATCTTTTATTTTTTCTACCTTTATATAATCTCTATCTATCTCACTATATATATATATATATATATTATTTATTCTATATATATATATATATATATATATATATATATATATATATATTAGGTTGGGGAGCTGAGAGTTTTAAGCGTTGTTCTTGTTATAGTGATCACATGGATTAAATATTTCATAAACTGCGGATAATCTTCTTCTCCAGAGATATTCCCGTCTTTATACTCTCAAATAGTACATCCTAAAATAACCCGTTAATATAGAATTTACTTCACCTTAGGAATAACTCACAACAAAGGGAGTTATATATGAAACGTGTTCCTACCTTGACAAGGATTCGATACCATCGCCTTCTAAAGTAAAAAAAAAAAATAAAATAAAATAAAAAACTAGGATAACAGCGACGTTACGATGTATTAGGGCTCAGTGGTTCTCAACCAGGGGGGAATTCCCCCCTAGGGGAGGATTTTTGAGTTTCAGGGATGGGGGAATGTGGCCACAGATTGGCAGGCTCAAACTGGCTCCAGAACCACACAAAACGCAGTGTGCATCGGTCCGCACTACTAAGTGGTCACGCTGGACTTTCTCCCCGCTAGACTGTGTTTGTGTTAGTATTTTGTTGCATATCATTTAGAATGCACCTTTTGAGGCAGACAGTTTTGGTAAGGAGGGGGTTGGTGAGAATGACGTTCTGACGTATGGTGAAAGGGTGCATGGGCCAAAAAAGGTTGAGAACTACTGTTAATTAGGTGATTACGACATACTACCTGCACAGAACCCCTGCTGGGTTTGTAACAAGTGACTATTTATTGGATCTTTGTCCCTCATTCCCACGTAACGTGCTTTATGCTTTCACATAAGAAGTCACAGATAATACGCTGATATCAGTGTCATTTTGCTTTGGGAATAACCTGGCAGGACAACCAAATGTATCATACGGTACCAATCAAATTTTCTTTTTACAGTACGGACTGCTTTTCTCTCCGTTCAGTTCACATTTATTGCATATTTATTTTTACCATATACCCATTTTACTCTCTCTCTCCTCTAACATCCCAAGCCTTAACAGCAAAAGAAAGGCAATTTATAAGTCCAATCCTTCGGGAGAGCTGTGAATCAGCTCAGTGGTCTGGTAAAACTAAGGTATACTTAACTTTTTTTTTTACTTCGTCTCAGCGTGCTTTTTATCCCATATATCGTCAGACACTCCATCTCGTCATAGATCTGTCTGTTTCTCTGTTCCAGCCTGTCTGTCTGTCTCGTTCTCTTTCCGTCTGGATATCGGGATTTTTTTTTTTTTGGGGTCCAGCTTGAAAATCATACCAAGAGAGACAATCAAAGGAACAATAACCATCCCCGCCTGCAGGCTACACTCACCTGAACACCTGTGCGAAGCATCTGTCGCAACCGGATTGCTGTTCATCTTGAACAAACTTTGTCTTGGGAGGGGGCGTCTCTCTGAAAAATATGTTTTATTTTGTTAGTCTTTGAATGGTATATTGATACTCCAAGAAATAATAATAATAATAATAATAATAATAATAATAATAATAATAATAATAATAATAAAAATTATTATAATTATATTATGATTTGAGGGGAGCAGACCCTCTTTCAGGCAGGTCTTATTGAAAAGGATGGCTGTATTCTGCGACTTTATCTTATACTGGCCCTTTACTATTCTCGTTATAATTCGCTTTTCAAGCTCAGCGATGTTGGTCAGCAACTGGCCAATATTCATATCGGAAAACGACAGTGTGAGATGATTGAAGTTTTTTATTGAATTATTCGTTCAAAAATCTGTAAATTTCTTCGTGGTCTCGTTCGATGGTTTGGATTCTGGATTCTTTTCTTATTTCAGGTTATTATTATTATTATTATTATTATTATTATTATACAGAAGCTATCTACAGTTCATGATTTACGTGCTGCAACAAAGAAACTCAAATAAATAATCCTCGTTATTATTATTATTATTATTATTAGAAGCTGTCCAAAGTTCATGATTTACTGCTGCTACAAAGAAACTTCTTCTTCTTCTTCTTTCTTCTTCTTCTTCTTCTTCTTCTTCTTATTATTATTATTATTATTATTATTATTATTATTATTATTATTGCAATGTTAGAGTTAAATACTTTAACGCCATTACCAACTACCTTACCCTACAATATAATTTTGCACTTAAAATTGCCATTCTTATTACTTTTCTCTATACTTATTAATGCTTTCTTGTAATGAGTAAAATTTCTAATCACAAGTTTTGGCTACGTATCATACACGTCATGATGATAAGAGTTTGGTGATGCTGCGTACTGAAAGTTGAAATTAGTATGAGTCGTGTTTTAATTTCAAGGTCGTTTTCTTACCTGAATGTTGAAGGCATAACATTTCTGCAAACATTATGCCTTGCTTGATATGAAAATGTAAAACCTTCCTTCTAACGTAATGTCGTTTTTCTAACTTTCTGGGGAAAAATTTGTTTCATCTGATATAGAAAGTAATTAGATTATTAATGTTTTATTATCAGCTACATAAATATTACGTTTGAATGCACACACTGCCTTTTTCCGAATGATTTGTAAAATAATGGTCTTGTTATCTGTTGCATATCATTAAAGGTAATTTTTTTCATTTTAACATTTAGTCAGTTCAGTTGGGCAAAACTAAGAAACTGATTTTATTCACATATATGTGAGTGTACCATACGAAAGAAAAGGATCACCAACAATCAAGTTTTCTGAACAGAAAACTATTGTGCCGGCTTTGTCTGTCCGTCCGCACTTTTTTATGTCCGCACGTTTTCTGTCAGCCCTCAGATCTTAAAAACTACTGAGGCTAGAGGGCTGCAAATTGGTATGTTGATCATCCATCCCCCAATCACCAAACATACCAAATTGCAGGCCCCTAACCTCAGTAGTTTTTCTTTTACTTAAGGTTAAAGTTAGCCATGATCGTGCGTCTGGCAGCACTACAGCTGCCAACAACACAGGCCACCACATGGCCGTGGCTGAAAGTTTCATGGGCCGCGGCTGAGAGTTTCATACAGCATTTTACGCTGTACAGAAAACTCGATTTTTTGCATTTTTTACTTTTTTTTTTTTTTTTTGCCGGCCTCAACTTATTTCACACCTTTCTCACCAGACGCCAAGTAAGCCATCAAGCTTTTCAGTTGTCCAAAAAGTATCTATAGCTCCCTTCCGGTTACAGGGGCCGCAACATGAACTCCGAGCAGTTTTTTGGTAGGTTTCGGCAACTGCACCTCTTCAAGGTTACACAGGCCCTTGTCCTAATGCATGTTGGTGGCTTTAACTTATCAAAGAATTTATTTTGATCTATGAAGAACAACGTGTATGGCAGTCGCCGTAAATTGCTTACGTGGCCTATCGTGAAAATCATGATGGGGATCGGGCCTGCAGATGTCTAAAGAAAAAAAAAAAAAAAAAAAAAAAAAAAAAAAAAAAAAAAAAAGCAAATAAAATGTGATTCATACCGTGTTCAAACACCTGCTTGCGATATAAGCTGTCGACAACAAACACCTGCCACGCACTTGTTCCGAGATAGCGGAACAAAAGTGAATCTGGGAGATTCTAACCAATAAAAATTTCGTAACATCTGCTGGCCTCGCTTGTTTGGAATACAATTTACTCGGGAGCATGAAAAATGTTCCCAAAAAATTAAGATGAATATGGAATGGAATATACAATTTAGGCCAAAGGCCAGGCACTAGGGTCCTATGAGGTCACAGAGAGTAGGCAGGTTTGATTGAAAGGTGTAACAGGAGGAAAACCTCGCAGTCGCACCATGAAATAATTGTTAGGAGATGGTGGATGGCAAGGAGGAAGAAAGGTAATATGAACAGGGGTACAATAAAAGGAACGAAAGGGGTTGCAGCTAGGGGCCGAAGGGACGCTGCAAAGAGCCTTTAGTAATGCCTACAGTGCACCCCATGAGGTGCACTGACGGCACTAACCCTCTACGGGGATTTTTCGCCAATATATATAAAAATCATTATAATTTTTTTTTCTTTCGCGCGCTCTCTTTCTCTCTCACACCAATTCGCCAGTGATATAAAATATTTTTCTTTTTTTTTGCATTCTCTCTCTCTCTCTCTCTTTCTCTTGCCTATTCGCCAGTGATATATATCAAGAATATTATCGTTTTTATTTTAATTTTTCTTTCTCTCTCTTGCCAATTCGCCAACGACATATTTAAAAATTAAAATTTTTCTTTTATTTAGCTTTCTCTCACTCTCTCTCTCCCTCTCCCCACCCTTTCTCTCTCTCCTACCAATTCACTAATGGTATATATCAAGATTGTAATTTTTTTTATTTCGCTTTCTCTCTCTCTTGCCAGTTCTCCGATGACATATCTAAAAATCATAATTTTTCTTTAATTTAGCTTTCTCACTCTCTCCCCCAAACCCCGTCTCTCTCTCTCTCTCTCCTACCAGTTCGCTAATGATATAAATCATGATTACAATTTTTTTTATTTCGCTTTCTCTCTCTCGCTCTCTCTCTTGCCAATTCGCCAATGACATATCTAAAAATTATATTTTTTCTTTTATTTAGCTTTCTCTCTCTCTCCTACCAGTTCGCTAATGATATATAACAAGATTACAATTTTTTTTATTTCGCTTTCTCTCTCTCTCTCTCTCTCTCTCTTGCCAATTCGCCAATGACATCTAAAAATTATAATTTTTCTTTTATTTAGCTTTCTCTCACTCTCTCTCCCCCCCCTCCCTCTCTCATTCCTACCAGTTCGCTAATGATATATATCTTGATTACAATTTTTTTTTATTTCGCTTTCTCTCTCTCTCTCTCTCTCTTGCCAATTCACCAATGACATATCTAAAAATTATAATTTTTCTTTTATTTAGCTTTCTCTCACTTTCTCTCCTACTAGTACGCTAATGATATATATCATGATTGTAATTTTTTTTTATTTCGCTTTCTCTCTCTCTCTCTCTCTCTTGCCAATTCACCAATGACATATCTAAAAATTATAATTTTTCTTTTATTTAGCTTTCTCTCACTCTCTCTCTCTCCCCCCCATCTCCTACCAGTTCGCTAATGATATACTGTATATCATGATTACAATTTTTTTATTATTTCACTTTCTCTCTCTTTCTCTTGCCAATTCACCAGTGACACATCTAAAAATTATAATTTTTCTTTTATTTAGCTTTCTCTCACTCTCTCTCTCTCCTACCAATTCGCTAACGATATATATCATGATAACAATTTTTTTATTTCGCTTTCTCTCTCTCGCTCTCTCTTGCCAATTCACCAATGACATATCTAAAAATTATAATTTTTCTTTTATTTAGCTTTCTCTCACTCTCTCTCTCTCCTACCAATTCGCTAACGATATATATCATGATAACAATTTTTTTTATTTCGCTTTCTCTCTCTCTCTCTCTTGCCAATTCACCAATGACATATCTAAAAATTATAATTTTTCTTTTATTTAGCTTTCTCTCACTCTCTCTCTCTCCTACCAATTCGCTACTGATATATATCATGATTACAATTTTTTTTATTTCGCTTTCTCTCTCTCTTGTCAACTCACTAAAAACACAGAAACAGAGTTTTGTCACATAAGCCCCTGTGACCATCCGGTAGCTTAGGGACGGGATGCGTGTACCCACGAGGTTAAAATACTCAACCCAGAAACAAGCTGACCACCTTGCAACTAACTGTACCCAATTTTCTCTTGCAGGTGCTGCCACGGATTCCAGAATCGGAACGAAACGAAAGAGGAAAAAAAAAAGAAGAGAATCGCTGACCTATTCTGAATCCGGATGCACAAGCAACTACAAATGCCTGCAGGATTCGTTGAAACAATGGCTAGGATGAAAGCTAAGTTACTAAATCCACGAAGAACAGGTTTGCTGAGGAATCTATATACCGGTTGTACTGAGTTAGATTCAAAGTGTCTTGTTGCTTTTAAGACTCGCTTAATAAATTACTTTCTATTTCGAATACTCCAGTTTTTAGCATTCACTGTTATTTACGTAACGAATTGAAAATATTTCTAAAATGAAAATGAATGTCATTAAAGTGTAGCCTATATGAAGCAAGTAATCTTTATAAATTCTTTTTTTAATTTCTTATAAGAGAGCTCGTAGAAATGACAATGATTCAGCCATAGCTTCCATACTTATATAATCAAACTATTTATATATTTTTTTGCTTATAAAGTAACAAATGTTCTTCAAATCGATATTGTCTGTGATTGAAACATTGCATGTCGCTTTGCTTCTATTTGCTTCTATGGCTTTGCTGCATGATTGCTTTTATCCTGAGCCCTGATAATGATATCACAGGTATCCCTCTAAAGCAGTGGTTCTCAAGCAGAGGGGAATTTCAGAGTTTCAGGGGTGGGGAATTGTGACCAAGGATTTTTTGTATTGAGTAAAAAGCCACAATAATGTAAATGAAAGACTGTAATTTTCCAAATTACAAAAAACGGTTGAAAGTCCCCCCTGGTTTTAACCCCTTTTCTGCATTTTGGAAAAATACAGTCTCTCATTTGCATTGCTGTGGCCTTTCCCTCATTATTTCCAGTCAAAATACAGTGATGCACATTGACCATTTTCAGTATTATATGCATATTGGAATTCACCTTTTGAGGCAGACAATTTTGGAAAAGGGCGGCGGGGGGGGGGGGATAACATTCTGACATATGGTCATATGGCGAAATGGTGCACGGGACAAGCAATGTTGAGAACCACTGCTTATATATGTTATGCCCGAACTCCAGTTCAGAAAATCAGATTATGGGAGACAAGATTTGTCAAGAAATGTCACGCAGGAAATAAAAGGTATTTATTATTCGGTGGTTCTTATTTCAGTGGGAAAGAGCATGGTTATATTAGGTTTTTCTAGTTGAAGATTGAGAGAGAGAGAGAGAGAGAGAGAGAGAGAGAGAGAGAGAGAGAGAGAGAGAGAGAGAGAGATTATAATATTTTTGATATATATGATTGGCAAATTGAGAGAGAGAGAGAGAGAGAGAGAGAGAGAGAGAGAGAGAGAGAGAGAGAGAGAGAGAGAGAGAGAGATCGAAATAAATAGAAAAATTATAATAATTTTGACATGAATAATTGGCGAATTGAGAGAGAGAGAGAGAGAGAGAGAGAGAGAGAGAGAGAGAGAGAGAGAGAGAGAGAGAGAGAGAGAGAGATCGAAATACATAGAAAAATTATAATAATTTTGACATGAATAATTGGCGAATTGAAAGAGAGAGAGAGAGAGAGAGAGAGAGAGAGAGAGAGAGAGAGAGAGAGAGAGAGAGAGAGATATCATTAGCATGTAACCTTATCGGCGTCAACACGCAGAATTATTCCAAGCTCTTGTTATTGAAGAACACAACAGAACAAAGAAAGTAGTGTTTTACTAAAAAAAAAAAAATTTGACCAAACCAAAATACTCATCACGCGATGAATGTGCGGCTAAGTATACTAAATGGAAAGAAATGATATGTTTCATCAACCCACAGCTGATTTTCATTAGTGCCGAGAATAGATAAGAACATATCAAATAATCATCTCTTCTCCCTGACGTGCTTGTCGTGCACTTAATTAGGAATATTAAAGTAAGACAAATCAAATAAAACTTACTGTAATTCTTTTTATAGTGTTAATTTCAAAGTGAGAAAAGTCAGTGGTGGTTTAAAATTATTGCAGGAAATATCGAGGTGGCAGTAGGCAAGGAAGTCCCAACGATAAGTTTTGGGCCTACGGCAAAGTCTCCTGATGGGACGGGAGACAATTTTATGCCTGAGACAACGCCTCCTGGTGGGTCGGGAAAGTAAGTAATTTCAATATAATTTTCTTATAAAAATAATAAAAAAATTGGAATAAAGAATTTCAGTTTTTCGTATTACAGAAGGATGAAAGTAAGTAATTTCAATATAATTTTCTTATAAAAATAATAAAAAAATTGAAATAAAGAATTTAAGTTTTTTCGTATTACAGAGGGACGAAAGTAAGTAATTTCAATAAAATTTTCTTATAATAAATAATAAAAAATTGAAATAAAGAATTCCAGTTTTTTCGTGTAACAGAGGGATGAAAGTAAGTAATTTCAATATCGTTTTCTTATAAAAAATAATAAAACCAAAAAATGAAATAAAGAATTTCAGTTTTTCGTATTACAGAGGGATGAGAGCAAGTCATTTCAATATCGTTTTCTCATAATAAATAATAAAAAATTGAAATAAAGAATTTAAGTTTTTCGTATTACAGAGGGATGATCCATAGGTCCCTGACCCCTGTAGGCGGGCTAATGCCGTCAGCGCACCTCACCCGGTGCACTGTAGGCATTACTAAAGGGTCTTGCAGCGTCCCTTCGGCCCCTAGCTGCAACCATCCTTTCGTTCCTTTTACTGCACCTCCATTCAGCTTACCTTCCTTCCCTCTTGTTATCCAGTGCAACTGTGAGGCTTTCCTCCTGTTACACCTTTCAAACCTACCTACTCTCAATTTCCTTTCCAGCGCTGAATGACCTCATAGGTCCCAGTGATTGGCCTTTGGCCTGAACTCTCTATATTCCATACCATGGGTCTCTGAGAGACAGGAAACCTCGAATTAAGTCAGTTCAATAATTGCCCTCTTTCAAGAAAACTTGTTTTCATCCAGCTTTCTGACAGATTATTTAGACCTTTCTTGTACAAAATTCGTGTATTTTAATAAAAATAATGATATGTTCACACGTAAGGTAAAAAACCTTGTGTTATTTGCATTTTATTCATCTTAGTAAGATTATTACAGAAATGAAATAATCAGGTTTCTTTGTCTGTAAAAAAAAAATATGTGCTCTTGATTTTGGACACACTCTTTTCGAAATGAGGAAACTATTGCTTATCAAAATATCTCATGTAATGAAATGTTATTACATAATATATATATATATATATATATATATATATATATATATATATATACATATAATATATACAGTACATATATATAATTTATATATATAGTATGAATATGCATATATATATGTATATACTGTATATAAATTTATATAAACAGTATATATATACATATAAATATATTATATATACAGATGTATATAAATTTTATATATATATATATATATATATATATATATATATATATATATATATATATATATATATATATATATATACTATATATATGTATGTATGTATCTATGCATGCATGCATTTGTGAGTGACTGTTAAGACCAAAATACCCTTCTGTTTTCACTGTAATGTAAAGGTTCTGCAAAATTTAAAAAGTTCACAAACGAGCCATTTACACAGCAAAATCATACAGTTTTGTTAACGATCCTTAATCCTGACCGACCAGTGGTGAATGTGAAAGCGAATGGAAAGTGACGGCGTAGAAACAACTTTGGTGGTATTGGAAACAACGGTTGTTCCGTGACGAAAGGAAAGGTT
>NC_089752.1:243000-255500 GCF_040412425.1 Macrobrachium rosenbergii
GTTGGGTAACGCACACACACACGCATATATATATATATATATATATTACGTATGAGTGCCCGTATGCTTGTTAACATATATTACATTACTTCGGTCAAGTATTTAAATGCTCTTGTAAAAGCGTCGTCAATTCCCGCAGGAACTGCACATCAAAGAATGGAACTATATACAACCTTTATGACGGCTGGGATGAGGGCTGCCAAAACTGTTACTGCGCCTACTCGTATTGGGAGTACACTGTCTATACGTCTTGCTATAACTTCTATTGCCCGCGAAAACCTCACAAGGATTGTGTGGTCAACGGAACAGACAGTCGGGGATGCTGCAAGGAATATTTTTGTGACAAGTAAGTGTTTTCTCTTTTGTATGGTAGCGAGATGAGAACTGTTAGATGTAGAAATTAATTACTACTGTTTTTTTTTCCTCTCCTTTCAAGTTGAATTTGAATTAATGTTTTCGGATGATTGGTTAGTATGTATTATACATATGTTATTATCACTTTTGTTGGTTTCCCATCCATCTTGAAGTTTTATAATGTAAGGCTTTAAATTTTTTTTGGGGGGGTCAATTTACTATAAATTTAAGTTTCAAAATTTAATTTATTAGTAACACTGCCCAGTTGTGATTCATCTTGAAGTTTCATACTGTAAGCTGTTAGCATGTTTATTGTTATAATTTAACCTGAATTTTAAATATGTGAAGCTTTAGCATTTGTGATCCCGTTTGCTGTCTTAATGCAATTTATTCGTACTGTTGCCATTTATGAAAGACTGCTCTTGATGTTACAGAATTAAGATTTTTGTCGTTTTTGTCAATTTGCGGTTCACCTGGAGATTTCAGAATTGAAAACGTTTTTATCTAAATCAATTTTCTATTCACTTCGATGTTCCTGAACTTATTTTACAACTTTTATACTGAACTAAAAGGTTCCCTGAACTTAAGTTATTCCTCCCTGTTTCTTTACCGATATAAAAATGATTCTTCTTCTTCTTCTTCTTAGTCCCTTTTCTATATGGGGTCGCCGTTTTGGATGGGACCTAACCTAGCCGAAACAAAAAATGATTAATCATAAATAATAAAAATTAGAAATCAGCAAATGGTAGTCACGGAACAGCTCTCGGCTAGTAGACTCCTGCTGATGTCTAGAATTCACCTAATTAAAAATTATAAGTTCCTTTTGATTTTTGCAGATTTTCATAAAATAACTTCACTGCCTAAAGATTTCTTCCTTGACTCCCTGACTGTTTCCTCAGAGTTCCTTCGATAAATATTTCTTCAACCACATCACCTGGTTATTTTCACATCGTTGCGGTTTTAACCCATTCCTCAGGTTTATTACCCTTGTTTATGAGCTTCCGAGTTCTGTGAGAGCGTTTTTTTTTTTTGCCATTATTGTACCCATTACTTGTGTAACATCAAGAAAATCATTCAAATCTTGCTCTGGCGCCGTCGATCATATGACCAAACTCTTCGTATCTCCTTTCAAGCACAACATGCATATCGGAAAGGGGTCAATACTACGCCATTGGTGAAACCTGGAGCCCAGCGGATGAGCCTTGCAAGAGGTGCAGCTGTCACGCGGACGGGAACGTCACCAGAACAGAATGTGTCACGAGGAAGTGTGCCAATCCGCCAGGTCCCAATTGTCGCCCACTCATCCGGCAGTTCCAGTGCTGTCCTTATGACTGGGATTGCTCCGAGTAAGGCCGCTTGTTTTGCCCTTGGTTTTATATCTTTCATTCCCTTGTAACAACGATGAACAGAATTTTTACGAATTTTCATCTTCTGGTGCTTCTTTCAGTTATTATTTAAAACCTACCTTATCATTCATCAGCAGGTTTTCGTGATAAACAGACAGAGTAAAATCTTGTCATTTTCATGATGTGGTTGCAGTCGGATATTTCGTGTGCGGATAAAGTGGAGTAGAAAGGTGTCACTTATGGGAGGATGAATGTCACAACAGAGGTTACAGCAGTTATCGATAATATTTCCCGTACATGGAATGCATTCATAAAGAGCAATACAAAACAATTCTATGGATAATAGCTTACGATCGAAAAATATGCTAGTTGGCGAAAAAAAAGGGAAACAAAATAGCACCACAGTTGACCGCATAAAGTGCAAACATTATGTAAAAACAGAAGTTTCAGCGAGGTATTTAATCAACTTTTTAATTCTTTAAACACGAAATGTGTATAACGCTGTATCATCTTGATAAAAAAAAAAACAAAGAATATTAAGTAAGGGTGATACAATACGCCAACGGAATAGCGTCAACTCAGGTATACACTGTTTTCGGCATGGGTGTGAACTGGGGTTTGGTTAAAAGTACCTCATATTTGTGAATGAGATTTTTTTTATTAACATGGCAACGGCGAGCTTATAAATAATGTTTATACTTTAATGAACTGTAAAAGCGAGTCTAGATGCAACTACAAAATCATCTACTTAATACAAAAATCATCTATCTGTTTACTGTGCGTTATTTTTCAATATTTTTTTATTCCATTTTAAATAGCGGTCAGATATGTTAATATATGCAATTTCTTTGTGAAAATTACACCTGAAGAATATCACTCTAATGCTTTAGGGTTGTAAAACAATTCGAAAGCACCACTAGTTCATAACAATGGAATTTCTGCTTCAGCATTTATTTATGATTATGGCACAGGTCATGCACTTCTTAAATTATTTATTTGTTTTACTGTTCACGCTTCTTTTTATTTCTATCAATTTGCTCTCAAATGGGCACCGCAATCTGAGTAGTCTTGCTTTACTGAATAATCTTTACTCTTATGCAAATTAATTTTTATATACTTAGACAAATAATAATAATAATACAGAAAACCAATGCACGGACAGTACATGAGACAGACTAAAGAACTGGCCAGCGATGAAACATGGCAATGGCTACAGAGGGGAGAACTCAAGAAGGAAACAGAAGGAATGCTAACAGCGGCACAAGATCAGGCCCTAAGAACCAGTTTATGTCCAGAGAACAATCGATGGAAATAACATCTCGCCCATATGCAGGAAGTGCAATATGAAAGACGAGACCATAAACCACATAGCAAGCGCATGTCTGGCGCTTGCACAGAACCAGTACAAAAAAAAAAAAGGCATGATTCTGTAGCAAAAGCCCTCCACTGAAGCCTGTACAAGAAACACCAGCTAGCTTGCAGTAATAAGCGGTATGTACCAACCCGAGGGAGTGATAGAAAACGATCAGGCAAAGATCCTCTGGGACTATGGTATCAGAACAGATAGGGTGATACGTACCAATAGACCAGACGCTGATTGACAAAATCAAGAAGAAAGTATCACTCATTGATGTCGCAGTACCATGGGACACCAGGGTAGATGAGAGAGAAAGAGAAAAAACTGTTAAGTATCAAGACACGAAAATAGGAATAAGAAGGATATGGGATATGCCAGTGGAAATTGTACCCATAATCGTAGGAACACTAGGCACGATCCCAAGATCCCTGACAAAGGAACCTGGAAAAACTAGATGCCGAAGTAGCTCAGGACTCATGCAGAAGAATAAAGCTGAAACAGCACACATGGTGAGAAAATGATGAACCCCTAAGGAGTGCAGGAGGCAACCTGGAACCTATAAGCTACCCAGTCGAATGAGGATGACTGAGAGACAATAATAATAATAATAATAATAATAATAATAATAATAATAATAATAATACATTTCAGCTCATACCTAATCACGACGCCAAAGAAGTGGATTAGAGGACAGGAAGCATCCATCTGCGTCTTCCTCCTTGGCTCACCGGATATCAGATTGAATTTCTCGCTTAAAGGCGATTCGGACGTTGTGTCCCAGGTCATCCTGGAACAAACGGGTAAGGAAAACGAGCTAACGTCTCTCTCTCTCTCTCTCTCTCTCTCTCTATATATATCTATATATATATATATATATATATATATATGTATATATATATTATATATATATATATATATATATATATATATATATATATATATATATATATATATATATATATAATGTGTGTGTGTATTCTTTTCTTCCTCTTTTTCATTTGGTTTACGGATCTGAGTGGTTATTTTTCTGGGATAAAAGATAGGTTACCTAATATAATAACGTACTTATTGTCAAGTTTGATATCCTTCAGATATCATCATAATATTATGGGACTGTCATTGACTTGAAAAAGCTCTTCAAAGCATTTCTTAGATAACATTATATTAATTGATATAGTTTATGGATAATTTCTCGTTGGATTATGGCATTATGGAAAACAAATCGGAATTTCATTGACAAAGCATTTTTCCCCTTTACAGCTGCAAGCGGATACCATTGCGTGAATGTGACAGTCCCCAGCAACATTAGCTATACTGCTGGCCTAGAAATTTCTGGAGAAATAAACAGCGCGGCCATCTCCGAAAAACGTGACCTGATCCCAGTGTCCCTCATGGAGACTTTTATTCAAACCGACAAATATATGTACATGCCGGGCCAGTTAGTGCAGTTCCGCATTCTGACCATTACCGGAACGAAAGCACTCGTTTCTCACGACGATATTCCAGAGATATGGATTGTTTCGCCGAAAGGCAGCAGGCTGGCGCAGTGGAAAAACGTTCCTAATCCAGTTGGACTACTGCAGTTGGACTTTCAGTTAGCTGAGGAAGTGGAAGAGGTAAGGATTTCTTCGAAGATCAGATGAGGCATTTGCGTGTTTCGGAGTCATTACTGACAAATGAGCAGTCTTCATTGAAGGAAGTATATCCCTTAATTTTGTGCAAGTACTCTTACAACTCTTTATCAAGCCATTGTTGTCTCTTACTGTTGAATAATGATAGAACAAAGAGTAATCGGAAAAACTGAAGAAGTTTTCAGGTACAACTGAGAGAGCTAATTATTTCTTTCCTCGCAGGGCACTTACCAGATTTTCGTGAGGACCGAAGAGACAAGTGGATCGCAAAGCTTCAAAGTGGAAGAATATGTGTTGCCAAGATTCAGTCTCACCATTCAGCCACCCCCTTACGTTCTTGCAACTGCCTCTGAAATTGTATTCTCTGTATGTGCCAAGTGAGTACTTACTAAAGTTTCAGTAATAAACGGGAGAAGTCTCAGGGATTAGAATGAGGAAAATTTGTTCATATACCATAAATGAGGAAGCCCTGTTAAAATGAAACATATATACACACACACATCTATATATATATATATATATATATATATATATATATATATATATATATATATATATATATATATATATATATATTTTGTTATTCCTATAATTAACCCCTTTTTTATAGTCATTCCCACGTCATACCTTTAGCAATTATGCTACTTTTCCCCCGAGCGGGAACAAGGACCTGCTATGCCTTAGGCTTAATTGTATACCTTAGCACCTGGTCGCCATATTGAACCAAGTAATCTTAAATCTATAACATTAAAGGAAGACAGACAACGAATTCGTCAGACACCGTCTTATTAATTTCACAATCAAATTGCACATGTTCCAAGAATCCTTATTCTCAAATTCTTTTTTCAACAGCTACACCTATGGTCAGCCTGTCAACGGGACGCTTACGCTGTCTGTGGACAGGACTGACTTTCCGTATTATTATTATTATTATAATCCATACTATCTACCAACCCCTGCACCACCTGTGAACAAGGTACGATTTTTATTTTTGCAAACTATGAAAAAAAAGAGAGATTTGTTGTTTAAAACTAAAAAAAAAAGTTGATATGGAAAAGCGAAGTTTGCTCTGACATCTTTGCATTACCAGATACTAAAAAACGTTCTGTATTTACCTCTATAGCAAACAATTTACAAACTCAGTTCAGACGTCTGTTGTGCTTATTGCTTCTCTTCAAGCAAAGAATCATTGATAAACCTCAAAAATCGATTGCTTTCTTAGTTTCTCTTGGCACTCCAACTTTTAAACACAAAAATGCATTGAAAAACCTGAATTTTTCCAGTATAATGAAGTACAGAGCAAATTGATATGCTCTTAGGAAAAAGCTAGTGAGCGATTTATTATTTTAAAGTTGCTATGCAGTACGACGAATGATTTAATGTCCTTATAACAATGTGTATAACCTACTCTTATATCTATAATGACATATTCCGTATTTTTGGAATTTTTTATGATTACAGTATTTTAATGCATTCTATTAAAGCCTGTTCGTTGAAATAAGCATTGTTTTAAATGTAAAAAAATAAAATGTACAGCAGGAAAATTTATATTTCCAAATGGAGGATTTGCTCACCTGAGCACACTGTTCTTAGCGATAAGATTATGTAATTATAGGATAATGAATTTATTTCGCCTTAAATATTCAACAATTGCTTCTTTAGACATTCAGCGGGTGTGACGAAGTCATTATAGCAACGGCTGACATTGGGTATGTCGGGTATCAAGTACCTGTGAAAGGCTCCTTTGTCGAAGAGGGAACAGGCAACGTCATGACTGCCACAGCTTCTGTGGAAGTGAAATACCAGTCTTCCAGTTTAGAAACTATTACCACCGAAGACTACTGGAAACCGGGACTGCCGTATAACTTCAGAGTAAGTTGACTGCCTTCCAGGTTTTCCTTGCAAGCTTGAACACAATGCAAGAATAACCATGTCCACACAACATTGTTGGTGGATTTCAAGATACACTTGCACTCCAACTTTTACATGACTATTTTTCTGTTAGACTTACAGCAATTATAATCCAGCTTATGTAACCAAAAACTGCATTAGTAACAATTGTTTGGAGCATTGCAGAATTTCTCTGAAATTCTTCTACACTTTCATTTTCCACAAAGACGCATGACAAATATAATGTTTCTTTTTCAAGAGCACATTGATGACTTGAGATATAAATTTTAAATTGTCTTCCAAATGCCCATTCTGATGCTGAATAATTTTTGAATATAACTATATTGTAAGATGAAGTGAGATCTGTATCTTTACATTATCCTTTTTATGGCTATACACGTTAGAAAAAAAAATAAAAAAAAATTAACGAAAGAGGATACGTATCGCCAAGATTCTCTCCATTCTTGTTAACTCCTGAAGCTTCACTCATACTGATAATGTCATAGCTTTATCCATAACCTACTTTTGCAATTAAATCCTCTTGCACGAACACCCTTCAGTCTCCATAGCCAGAAGGACACACCAACAATCTAGCACAGAGACATACGATTGCAAGAGCTTATTTTTGCTTAGCCTCCTAAGTCATTTATTCTTATTTAGGTACTGTTACTCTTAAATTTTACTGCTTTTTCAATTTTCATTTTGAATCAAGCATATCTGTCAAAGCAACAGTGTACAAGCAGGTACTGATAGTAGAAAGTTCGTGTACAAAAAAGTAATCCAAATTGCCTGCCTCTGAATCCACCAGAAGATATATTCAGTCATTTTTCTCTTAGGTAATCAAATGAAGATCTTCGAAAAAGTGTTTTCTTGAACTTATAGCATTTCTTAAAGCTAACACAGTCATACGTTATTCGGATTCAGTCCCAATTTGAATACATTAATCTCCATATTTTCCTACCCATGTTCTTGCTCTATATTAAGCAACAATTATGGTTATTACCATTATCATTATTATTACTACTACCATTTGATCTGACCTCTGGGTAGAGTCGCAAACTCAAAGAACAGGGAAATGGTTGTGACATTAACGAGAGGTGGTGTAGTAGCGCGCAGCGGGAAAGCAAGGGTTGGGCAGCTGTGAATTGTGAAAGTGTAGCAGTGCCCGAAGGGACGCTACAACAAGCTGCAAAAGGGACTGTCTAGTTGACTTGAACAATTTGGCCGTGTGCCTTTGACACAGTTTGTTTAAAAATGGGTTTTCATCTGCAGGTGAAGGTTACTAAACTAGGTTCTTCAACACCCGAGGGCGAAATTGTTACAATATGTGTGGGCTATGACTCTTCTTGTAAAAACTACACAGCGGATGGTTCCGGAATAATCAATGCCTTCATTCCTCCTCACATTTTTGGGGACTCCTCATATGTTTATATTCGGGTAAGTTCAAATGTCGTTAGATGCAAAAGCCTTTCATCAGCAACAAATTCAGTTCATATCATCAAAGTAATTACTTGGTACCTGAAGATGAATGCAGAAATTATAACTAGTATTTGTAAATTGCTGTAATCCTTTCATGAAGCTGTCATCGGAAAGTATTGAATTGTTCTTATTAGTTGCCGATATTCCATTAATATCTCTGGGAAACTGTTAAAACGCTTCACAATAAAGTGAGAGATGACTTCATGAACACTATTTTACAGATCAGTGTTGCTACCTTTATTTTCTACAGGCAGAGACCCTCGGTGGATATGAGCAAGGCAATTTGGGCTCGCTATATTCTGATTACGCCAGCGCGTACCCGAACAAATTCTTTTCTGCATCTCAATCAAGTCTCAGCCTGGGGTTGCTGCCTAAGTCTCACAAATGTTCAACTGGTGGAGACACAATCACAATTCCTGTGATGTTTGTTGCTAACGATACTTCTTCCATCGTGCTGCACATTCAGGTAAGTTCACTGCTTCAACATTTTATATGTTACTATTAGTTGGTGAATAGTTCAAGAGTATTTTCCTGTTACCTAAAACTAATGTATGCATGTGGTAATATCTTTTAGTGGTGGCAACAAAATCACTACATTAGTTTAGATTTTCAACAATAATAACAACTTGTCTTCAATGGAGGTAGCCCCACAAAACTGACTAAATTCTGATCATATGAACTGTGGCTACCTGGAGCTGTCCCAAAACGCCATAAAAAAAAGGAACGATTGCGATCCATTATGAGATCACAAACTGGATAATAATTCATAAGGCTACCATTATTGGATCGTTACTTTCTTCAAGGAGGATACTTCAAAGAAGACCAGGGAAAATAAATAGTATCTGCTTGCATGTTCAATATATTCCCTCTGACAGTGTCTTTAATAAAATCTAGATCCTAGCCATAAGCTAAGATATTGCGTTAAGCGACGACCAGTTTTCTCGAAAACTTCGCGGTCATGAGTATTCGTATGTTCTTATCTGTCAGTATGCTCTGTAGAAAATTGAATGAGGTATGAGCCACATGCTCGTCCTTAATTCTGATGCGAGATGAAATAATTGAGGAAGGAAAAAACGACTTACTTGAATTAGTCAACCAGTGCAGTGCCATCATAACGTATTCCTGTTCTTCTGGAAGAACACTGAGAGGGTTTGAAATTATCCACGTCTATCAACAGTTGAGAATGCCACACCTGAAAAAAGAGAAACATTTCCAAATAACGACAAATGTATAACAGATAAATGAGGAAAGATTAATGGAAGAATATAATCTTACCAAAACAAAACGGTGTACAGGTGAAAAAATCGAAGATCATGTTGCATAGTGTTTGAAAGTAGTAATGTAATGTTCCTTAAACTTAATGCTAGCAGAGATATGCTCAAGACTTTATATTAATTAACCCTTTCGTGCACAAATCACATATGCGTGTCCGAGCCACACTACTTCAATGTGCACGATGAATGTGCATGCGTCAGAAGAAATTTTGTTTCACAGCCCTTTGTCCTATCATACCTAACACAAACATTAATGAATTATATATCAAAAGAAAGGCAATCTATTTTACTTTTGACCTGAATAAAATAAATTAGCTATCTCTGTTTAGCGATCTTTGGGTAATTAAGAAAAAAAATTGAAAAAAAATTTCCCAATATGGCTAACTTCAACTCGTCAAACAGATGCTTTATTTTGGTTTTAGGATTTTTAAATATATGATAACAAAGTACAACTCATTAGCTTTACAATGACACCAAACTCATTAACGTAGCATAAAATCTATGGTTACACGGAGCAAATTTTATTACAGGTGTTCTCGAGGGGTCAGATCACCTACACCGGTGAAGAAGTTCAAGAGCTGACTGCAAATGACCTCCCAATCAGCGAATCAGATCTTCTGGAGCCCCTGCAACCACTCAATGACAGCAGCCTCATCAGAGGATACTTCAACATTAAAATTCCCTTAGGTCCATTGACGTCACCCTATCTTAAGGCAAGTTTTGAGTCAAATTGTTGATATCTTAGGTATTTTATCTACGTATTTATTTCTTAATGTTTTGTTTGTTTTCCCTATATATAGATATATAAGCCTATATATATATATATATATATATATATATATATATATATATATATATATATATATATATATATATATATATATATATATATATATATATAGATATACAGGTGTGTGCATCTAAATATATCTATGTTTGTCATTTTCCTAACTTTGGCTATTGTCCTTCTGAATTAAGGGAAAAAGATAATAATAAGACGTAGTAATATGTTTGAACTTTTGTTAATGTATATAAAGAAAAAATCCTGATCCCTCTCCCACAGGTCCTGATCTGGTACTCCCGCAGTGATGGCGAGGTCATATCAGCCTCTGCAAGCGCAGACGTGAGCAAGTGTCTCAGAAACCCGACCTCTCTCAGGTGGGAGACGAAATCGGACGCTTTGCCCTCTCCAAAGGATGATGTCAGTCTCATCCTCTCGTCTGCTCCAAGTTCCGTCTGTGGTTTAGGTCTGTGTCCTCCAATGGTACATGTGATGTGAACTTACAGGCAATTGTATACATAAAGATAAGAGGTTTTGACAAATGAGTTGTTAGAGATTAGCATCTGAGAACATTTATTTCTTAATTATTTTATATCAGGAAGGAGCATGCTGCATAAGCTAGCACGATAAAACTGGAATCACTCGTCAGAAATCAAACCTCAAAGCATTCTATCGTGCTTGTTTGTCCATTCCACAGGGGTGGTGGATGAAAGCGTTGAACTGCTTTCTGGAGGGCAACGAGGAACCCCGACGCTTGAAACAATATTCCAGTTATTTGGAGAGGCAGAAGTTAGCGCGTGGGATAACCCACAAGTCAATGATAATCTCTATTGCAATGGCAATGGCGGAAACTCCTATAATGGTGAGTACGTGGTCAGTGGTTGGTAGAGATGGAACGAGCCTTCTGCCTCCACGGGCCGTAATTATGGTAAGGTATTTGGTAATAAGAGGATTGAAGGTGGACCTGTCAACTCAAACCAACCAACCAAGACAAGTTGGTGTTGTAATGACATGAAGATATTCTGATGATGGAATCACAACTGTGTTTACATAAAAAAAAAATTTACCAAGAACACTCAGTATTGTGAATACCTCCACCGAGGGACAAACTACTAGACCAGTGGTCTTCAAACTTTTTCAGACCATGGCCCACTTTAGGCATTTCCAAATATTCATGGCCTACTGCCCTTCGATTTAGCATATAAATTATGTTCATAATAAAACATACGATACCAGGTACTTAAGGAACTTTATTACATTTTCTTAACATGCTCAAACAGAATTTTCATAAATGCATTATATGGTAAATGTATCTAAGAAATTTTCAAGAAAGTTAAATTTAATAATCCAGAAATCAATGACTGAACTTTGATTATTGTAAATAAAGTCATATACTGACCTTACGGCTTGAAACATGGCCAAAAGATCATACAACGCAACTTCTCTGCTGTTCATGGTAACCACTGACTCAGATAAGGCAGCTAATGAGATGGATGTACTTGTTTCATATCTACAAGCTTATCAAATCGGGGAGAATTGTGGACAAGGCACATCGCATGTCATCCTCCACCTCTAAGCGGTTTCTTGCTTTTGTTTTGATTTGAAGTAAGGAGAAAAGCCTGATTCACATAAGTGAGTGGAGGAGAAAGGTAGAAGAAGTTTTTAGCGCACGCTTACCAATTCTAGGGTATGGTGCACCCTTGAGCCTCCTGTACAGAGAGTTCTTTTTGCAAACACTTTATACCAGAATCAGATTTCATTTCAAGTATTCCTCTTGGTCAGGGTCTGGCACAGAATCTGGCTCAATATTAAATGGATCTGCTATAAATGACAGATCTATGGACTCAAGATCATATCTGGAAAATTCTTGACCCAAATTTTGAAGGTGGTTGATTATTTCATTTTGGAAACAAGGATCTAATTCTTTTTCACCGTCAACAACTTCACAAAAATTCTCGAACATTGCAAAATTACCGGCATTAATTTTCCTAACCCAGTTCTGGATCTTAGCAATGAAGGCACGCAATGAGTCAACAAAATGAATTACAGTTTTGCCTTTACACTGAAGTTTCAGATTTTTATTTCTTTTGTTTTATTTTATTTTCTTATTTTTCATATAGTTAATTTATTTTTTATTATAATCTAGTTAAATGTCCGTGGCCCACCTGAAAACCAGGCCATGGCCCACCAGTGGGCCATGGCCCACAGTTTGAAGATCACTGTACTAGACAAATACAAAAGAAATCCTTCAGTTATCCGAATTAACAGAGCCAAGGGTCCGTCGGATAAAGGTGAAATCCGAATAACGGCGAGTAAAAAAAATCTAATGGTGTTCAAGGGCAACTCTGTACCCTTCCTCACCTAACCTTGTCAATACCACATAACTGT
>NC_089752.1:260500-363000 GCF_040412425.1 Macrobrachium rosenbergii
CACAGGCATAACTGAGAGTTAGTGGCGGCCTTAAAATTTCTTGCCTGGTCGTGAAATGTCACAACCACAGAAGGAATGGGGACCCAGGCCACCCCAGTGGCTAAGTCCAGAACCCAGTGAGACGAAAGGTGCTGGGAAAGCCTTCGGCTCAACATTTATATCCGTTTATGAATTTACTAATTTATTTTTTCTTTTTAGTAAGTGGGATCTCTTCTTTCTGTATTTCCCTGTACTTCCTCTTACTTCTTCCTAATGAACACCATATTCTTTGGAAGTTTGAATTTCTAGTCAATGGCCCCTTTCGTGGGCTTGTTCCATATGATTAGGGTTCATCTACTGAATAATAATAATAATAATAATAATAATAATAATAATAATAATAATAATAATAACTGATTTTCGTTTCTACGGAGAAGCGAAAGTTGCAATTCAAGGATTGCCAATCATCACTCTCGATTGCTTGCCGGACTGTTAACAACCCAGTTATTGTTGTTACGTTTGCTAGGAATGAAAAACAAAGGTTTAATTAACAGATATTTCAAGAAATAATGCGCTTTTCCAAGCACTGTTTAGGTTTAGTCTTACCCATGTTGTCTTTTGCATGAGTTAAACAACTTTCCACCTACTTTTATGATGGAGTCAATGCACAAGATATTTGCTGAACCAATCGTGAGGTTAACTTCAGCTGTGAGTAGACATCACATCACACACAAGCAATATATGTAAATGTGTGTGTATGTGTATGTATATATATATGCATGTATGTATGTATATATATGTATACACACATATATATATATATATATATATATATATATATATATATATATATATATATAACTACATCACGAAAATATGGAACGTGATGAATATATAAATAAAGACAAAATCCACGAAGGAAGGAAACAATGGAGTATTGTAAGGCCTTTCGACTTCTGGTCCTTTACAAGAAGTCGAAAGGCCTTGCAGCAGTCCATTCTTTCCCTTTCCTTCGTGGATTTTGTCTACACACACTTACACACATATACTGTATACATATATATACAGTATATATATATATATATATATATATATATATATATATATATATATATATATATATATATATATATATATATATATATATATATATATATATATATATATGTATATGTGTGTGTGTGTGTGTATGTGTGTGTTTGTGTGCGTAAAGAAGCTAATTACAAACTTCTCCCCCAAAAACTTGATTGATAATTTATGCTATAACACACCAGGGTCGATTCTATTAAAGTTTCCTCTTTCTTTTTTAGACCCTGACTATGGTGATGTGGTTGAAGGTGGTAATACGGTCACCGAAAATGGTGTTGGCGACACCGCATCAGCCGATGAGCCGATGTCCACCGGTGCAGAAACATTACCTCCCACGCCAGCTCCCGAGATAGCTCTCGCAACTGCCGGGCCAGCTCCCGGGGCAGCTCCCGCGCCAGCTCCCGGGGCAGCTCCCGGGGGGGCTTCCAAACCTGACTATGCAAATGAGGGTGCGGATAAAGTCGAAAGTCCGGGAAAGATCGAACTGGAGAGGACGTACTTCCCCGAAACGTGGCTGTGGGAAATAGTTGTTGTCAGGTATGTCTGAGTTCGATCGAATCCCATTCTCGCAAAATACAGGGCGTTGCTGCTCTAAAACCAATACCCCGTAGGGAACTAGTGCCACCAGTATACCTCATATGGTTCACTGTAGGCATTACTTAGGGTTCTGTGCAGCGTTCCTTCCTAAGGCCCCTAGCCGCAACCCCTTTCGTTCCTTTACTGTACCTCCGTTCGTAATCTCGTTCTTCCATCTTGCTATCCACCCTCTCCTAACAATTGATTCATGGTGCAACTGCGAGGTTTTCCTCCTGTTACACAATTCAAAGTTTTACTGTCAATTTCGGTTTCAGCGCTGAATGACCTCATAGGTCCCAGGGCTTGGCCTTTGGGTTCAATTCTACCGTAAATTCTATTCTATTCTAAAACAAATGGTCAATGTCTAATGCAATGAGCAATGGCTCATGATTAGCCAAAAATCTGCATGCGTAAGTGACAGTATCAGGTATGTGTATGGAAGATATTATTATTATTATTTCTTTTTTTTCTATCACAGTGATCCTATTCGACTGGGTGGCTATTATTATTATTATTATTATTATTATTATTATTATTATTATTATTATTATTATTATTATTAACCAAAATGAACGAATCTTTGCTGCAAAAACTTCATGTCCCACTGAAAACTAAAGCCAGTTTCTAGTGTTTTGAATGTCGTATGTGATTACCAGGGAATGAAATTTGTGTGGTATTTGATATCAGAGGTTATTTGCCTATGATTTTTGCTCCTGTAATGAAAACATTTCTAATCATTCCCATCTATTTCTCTTAATATGTTACAGTTTTCAAATTCATTAGGAATCATTTCCGTATGGAAAACAAATTTTTTTTGGCAGAACGCTTTAATTGTCCAGGCGAAAACTATTTAAAATCCGCGAAAGACGCGTTTTTCCTGTGGTAGGTGGCATTGAAATTTTTATTAAACATCTGTGCGAACAGTTATTCATTCCTCTCTTTGCTGTCACGCAGGCCTTTTACCTATCATTAAAGACTTCTGTATGTAATATTTGCTCACCTTGAAACAACATATTAACGAAGCATTCCGAACGCCTTCTGAACCTGTTCACAGCCAGAGTGGCGAGACGGCGAAAGAGGTCCAACTTCCCGACACGGTGACGAAGTGGGTGGGCGAAGCCGTGTGCCTTCACCCGGAGTTGGGCATCGGACTGAGCCCCAAGTCCTCCATCACCTCTTTCGTGCCATTCTTCCTGGACCTCAGTCACCCAGCCACCGCCCGCAGGCACGAGAAGATTCCCATCCTGGTCTCCGTCTTCAATTACTTGACCACAAGTCTGCCTGTAAGTCATTGGCCTGTGAGCGGACTTGCATTAGTTCCAGGAAGGTCTACCTGCGAGTGGTTCCCTCTTCTTGTAATGACCTATAGCCGCGAGTTTTGCTTTTGTTTTTAAAGTACATGAGTGTTATTCTATCAGCCGCGCTTGGGCCCTGCAGATGTATATCAACACTCGCTGCAGAGTGTTAGGTGAACTATTCATGTTAACATATAAACGGAAAAGCATTTCCTTACCCAACAGGTGACCGTTGAGTTGCTGACGAGCGCTGAATACACGGCTCAGACATATTCGACGAAGACCTGTGTCTCCGGCAACGGAAAGGAAGTGGTGAAGTTCGTCGTGGTGCCTCTGGAAGCCGGGGACGTCAACCTCACCTTCAGCGCCTCCATAGACACAGCCGATGGAAGTTGTGGCGGGACAGTTGACGTCGGAAGGAGGTAACACGGAAGAGGAATTTGGGCTGGCCATCTCATTTTGCCAAGTTTGGTTAAAACTATGTTAAATAACGCTTTGCCTTCATGGAATAGATCTGAAAACAAAATAGATGAATTTTACTTAAAGACTGAATAAATCTCACTTGATTTGGCAGGTAAATGAACTATAATATATATATATATATATATATATATATATATATATATATATATATATATATATATATATATATATAAAATATATATATATATATATATATATATATATATATATATATATATATATATATATATATATATATATATATTTACATTTGTATATACAAATAATTTATATATATATATACATATGTATATATATTTACATTTGTATATACATATAATTTATATATATATGTATATATATATATATATATATATATATATATATATATATATATATATATATATATATATATATATACCTCGTATATAATCCCAATCAATGTACCTCATTTCAGCGACACTGTCATTCGACCTCTGAAAGTGAAATTCGAAGGAGTAACTAAAAGATCAACACATGGACATTACTTATGTGGCGGTAAGTGAAGAACTGCTGGAAGATTTAATAGTGGAGAGAACATGTTGAAGAAGAATCTAAGCAGAAGTTACGGGATTATTAAATTCCTTAGCATTAAAACATGGGATGCATGTATGTAAAGGTGTGTGCGTGTATGTATATGTGAGTGTGTGTATGTATGTATGTATATATATATATATATATATATATATATATATATATATATATATATATATATATATATATATATATATATATATATATAGGTTGTAACACGAGTGTATGTAAATATTTCGGAAAATGAGAGAAAAAGTCATTCTGAGCAGAAAATGTTTTGTAAACATATACATTTTAAGGATTCGTTTGCTGGTGAGGTGAATTTTTAAAATAACCGTTCCTCCTTAACGCTGCTCTCGGGAAAGTAAGATGGCGCACTGCAGTCTTAGTAGTCAGGCATATGGGGAGGGGAGATGGATCTGCTCACTTAACTTGTTATTCTGAACAGTCTCGATTTTCCGCCAAGATAAGTGAGTGTTTCCGGGTTACAAGTGTGAAATTCCGGTTTCATTTTGAGAGCAAGGAACTGGAGGTAATACCTTACCGTTCCAGTAATGTGGAATATGCAGATATGATGTTTATTTATGGGTTTTGAAACAGTTCAATTCTCCACTGTTATAAAAAAAAAGGAAATCGGCGATTAGGCTGAAGTGACTAAAATACCTCCAAATCAAATGTATTATTTACATGCTGAACAAAGGGGAGAAAATGAATTATCATAGAAACCTTTCCCATCTCCATAAATGGTTTTCACTGGTCTCCGATAAAGAGAAGAAAAGCAAGCCTAATGGAATCTCCTCTCCATCAGTAAACATCGATCAACGTATTACCTCACACGTCTCGACTGTCGACTTACCCGCGCAATGACTCCTCGCTGCTGGGAGAAAGGGCGCTGGTAGACTGTACAATACATGTACATACACTACCGGGGTCTAAGCGATGACAGGCAGGGCAGCCGATCGCGACTACAGTCTACCCCAAAGCCAAATCGAAGTCCTTCAAAAGAAGGCATCGTGCTTACCCCATGCAAATGGGAAAACAAGCACGTTAAAAAAAAAAAGAAATCCAAAATTGCTCCTCCTCCATCAAAAGTATTCATCACAAACCAGTCAAAGGGAAAAACGCACCTATGAAAACGCTTTCGTCTCTGTCAGATGAAAAAGAATGGGAACATTATTGAAAATTCCCTTTCTTCTTTTGTCCTTGTCAAAGGTAGCCTATTGATACAGTAATCGAAAAAGGTAAAAAAGCTGACATTATTCAAAGTGCAGTATCCTTCCTACCTGCATTCCCTCGTCATCATGAAGCCCTTTGTTAGCCGAGTCGGTTGAGCTTCAGACTGTCATTCGATGGGCCGGAGTTCAATTCCCGCGGCCGGCTGATGAAGAGTTAGAGGAATTTATTTCTGGTGATAGAAATTCATTTCTCGCTATAACGTGGTTCGGATTCCACAATAAGCTGTAGGTCCCGTTGCTAAGTAACCAACTGGTTCTTAGCCACGTAAAATAAGTCTAATCCTTCGGGCCAGCCCTAGGAGAGCTGTTAATCAGCTCAGTGGTCTGGTAAAACTAAGGTATAATTAACTTTTAACTCGTCATCATGACTACCGTCACTATCCAAGTCCTGACTCATGCTTCTTCGATTCCATGACGAGGCGGCAGGACAGAGTGCCCTAGAATTCCACAATCACAAATAAATGTTGCCAAGAAACATTTACACTACTTTCTTTATACTTAAAGCTAATCATTAAAATTAGATTACATGAAGTCTGTTCACAGGTAATTTACTGGTTGAATGGACTGTAATTTTACATTTTTCAATATCCTGCATATTCCTGACTACTCTGACATTCCGCAATCCGTCTTACTTCCCCGTGAGCAGCGTTAAGGAAAAACAGTTATTTTAAAAATTCACCTCACTGACAAACAAAGCCTTAAAATGCATTTGTTTATAGAACATTTTCTGCTCAGAATGACTTTTTTCTTTCATTTACCAAAATATTTGCATAAACTTGTGTTACACCCTGTATATATATATATATATATATATATATATATATATATATATATATATATATATATATATATATATATATATATATATATATATATATATATATATATATATATATATATATATATATATATAATAATTTCTAACTCACATCAGAATCGAGCCCAGGTCTTTCAATTGAAAAGCAAGGACACTGCCCACTAGGCCATACAAGTCATAAAAGAAGTTGGAACCTGAGGGCCACTGCACACAAGGATACCTGGGCAAGCTAACTGCTTGCATACCAGCGTGTTTTCCCCAACTTCCCGGCTCAGCAATGACCCACTTGACAGCATTTCATTCGAATTATCCCTTCTGAGAGTTGATTATTTCCATCATATTCACTCAGAAGGGATAATTCGAATGAAATGCTGTCAATTGGGTCATTGCTGAGTCGAGAAGTTGGGGAAAACACGCTGGTATGCAAGCAGTTAGCTTGCCCAGGTAATTCCTTGTGTGCAGTGGCACTCAGGTTCCAACTAGACTTGTATGGCAGCACCCCTTGCCTTTCAATTGAAAGAACTGGGTTCGATCCTGATGAGTCAGAAATTTATTTCTGTTCCACACATGATTGTGTTTTGATTATTTCTATTATATATATATATATATATATATATATATATATATATATATATATATATATATATATATATATATATATATATATATATATATGGGCAGATGAAAGCGCCTTTACGTGGCCCGTCGAAAGTCATCCTGGGACTGTCAACGGCTCAGATAAAATTTTCGTCTCTGCTTCTGCTGACCTTCTAGGACCGACCCTTGAGGTAAGTCAGAGTCTTCCTAGTTGCTGGTATCAATATAACTGTTACTATAAATGTCACATCTAAAAACTTTGACAGTGCCATTCCCCTCCCCTAACCCATTAGCAGTTCTTGTGGTGAATCATTTGTATCTTTTGTAGAACCTGGGGAACCTAATCCAAATGCCTTATGGCTGTGGTGAGCAAAATATGCTGAACTTTGCCCCAAATATATACGTGATGCGATATCTGGCATCGTCTGGTCAGCTCACTCCCAGCGTCGAAGCTCAGCTTCTGAACTACATGAAAACAGGTAAGCATTTCCTTTTGTCAGTGAGGGAATGTTCCGAAATGGCTAGATTTTAAAAAGTCATTTATATTGCAACATATACATATATGTATATATATACATATATATTATATATATATATATATATATATATATATATATATATATATATATATATATATATATATATATATATATATATATATATATATATATATATATATATACATATATATATAAAGCCAAGTCTGGAAAACTGCCTGTGGTTCATGGCAATTGAAGCAGTACAGCATTTCCGCATCCCTTAAACTCTACGATTATTGGAGGGGTCGATATCGTTCTCGGCTAGCACTGTGCTGGGCCCGTGTTCGATTCTCCGGCCGGCCAATGAAGAATTAGAGGAATTTATTTCTGGTGATAGAAATTCATTTCTCTGTATAATGTGGTTCGGATTCCACAATAAGCTGTAGGTTTATAAAAATGACATTGTAGGTAAAAGACAAACTGTAAATTAAAATATACTTTTGTATCTCAGGACTCAACCATTTCCTAGGTTGTCTTAGCTAAATTAAATACTGTGGACAATAAACTCGGGATCTATGGAAAAGTGAAAATATTTATAATAATAAAATCCAAGTGGATTTTTCTTGACTGTGCCCCGGTTGGGGGCGGGGTTGGTAGGGGATCGGCATGGTAGGGGAGATATGACGCATCCACCCTCCCCCTGCAAACTGGTTTGTCTGCCCTGGGTGGGACGGGGTAGGTAGGGGGACTGGAGGGAAGGGGAGCCATCCACCCTCCTTTTACAAACTTGTTGGTCCTGGGCGGGGTAGGTAGGGCAGACAGCAACTCCAGGTTCCAACGTGCGTAGCAAGCACCACCAAGCTCGTAGCAAATAATTAACAACATTCAATCAACAGAGGCATATATAATTTCAATAAAATACAATTTCTGTTCTATAGGCTACCAGCAAGAGCTGCTCTACCAGCACACTGACGGATCTTTCAGTGCATTTGGGGAATCGGACAGCTCAGGATCTACTTGGCTAACAGCCTTTGTGCTCAAGTCGTTCAGTCAAGCTGATAGTTATATTACTGTAAGTACACAAGCTCTATGAATTCTTTTTGCATACTATGATATATACACACACATAACCTTTCTTTCTCTCTCTCCCACAAACATACACACAATCACACATACCAAGATATATATGTATACTGTATGTATATATATATATACATATATAAATAAATATATATATATATATATATATATATATATATATATATATATATACATACATATACATACATATTATATAATATATATATAAATTATATATGTGCGTGGGTGTGTACGTGTGTGTGCATTATATGAGAGTGCAACGGAATAGCCAAGTTAGGAAGTAACGAAAGATAATGTAATTCCCGACTTTACTTTTCTTTGAGGTAAACTGTGTTGGTGGAATATGAGTGTAGGCAGAGGTTGAAATCGTGCTGAATAAGTGAAAACATAATCCTAACTAAAATATGAAACATAGGCAGTGACTGAAGGTTGGATCGGGTTTGTTGCTCTGAATCCAACAGAAGCGTAAAAGGGGATAAGTCAGTCAAAACATTATATCAATAATATGTCTTCAATGTCTTACGAGCGATGGAATGGAAGGTGTTTTAGAACAAAAGGGCTTTATAAACAGGAGGCACACTACTGTCGGAATAAGTATTAACATATATGGGAGTGTAGTAATGTACATATGAGGGCAATAATGTACCCGCTGACGATATTTTCTTTCGAAGTCACAATAGACTATTCAAGCGTATCATTGTAACAAGGAGTAAAGTTTTTATTCAATTTCTGACCACTAGCTACAATATATGACATTCGTCAGTTATATTTATGTATATATATATATATATATATATATATATATATACCTATATATATATATATATATATATATATATATGTATATATATATATATATATATATATATATATATATATATATATATACTGCTATATATATATATATATATATAATAGCTGCTATTTTGGTGGTTATCATGTGCTTTTGTGAGCTCTCGAGATACAAATCACTAAGCAGCATTTTCTAGTTTTCTGTTTATCAGTTTAGTAGTTTTTTTTTTTACTTTTTTAATAAGTTGGATCTCTTGCTCTGTATTTCCCTCTACCTCCTCTTACTTCTTCTTAATGAACACCATAATATTCTTTGGAAGCTTGAATTTCAAGTCAATGGCCCCTGCGTGCTTTTCCCACATGAATAAGTTTCATCTCCTGAATAATAATAATAATAATAATAATAATAATAATAATAATAATAATAATAATAATCAACTATCTTCATTCAGGTGGATGAAAATCTCCTCCTTTCATCCAAAAACTGGTTACTGTCTCTTCAAAACGGAGACGGGTGCTTCCAATCTGTCGGCTTTGTAATTCATACTGATATGAAGGTAAGTCTGCTATACTCATTTGTTGGCCGTTTCTGTCAAATTATTCTGGATCATTTATGTCCGTCAGACCTTCTATTTCATAACACCCTAATATTTGCCTCGTTTAGCGCTGGTTGACCTTAAGGTCCCTGTTCTTTCTGTTTGCCCCTAAATTCCATACGCCCATCCGTCCGTAATCGGATGACCCCTAATATAAGTATATCCTGTTGCCTGTCATTTATGCTTCAACTGATTTCATTTTCTACAATTTTTCTTTTTAGTTTCTTTTCAGTGAATGGCAACTTGTTCTCCTAGCAAAAGAAAAATAAAGAAAATGACAAACACTATAAATATACTTGTCATTCACCGTGTATTCCACGTTTAAAAACGGGAATAACACATCTTCGAAATGCTTTATAATTTTGTTTTTGGTGGAAATGGATGTCCTGCAAATAAGATAAAACACTGATGACAGCACCTATACTTTCAGGGAGGCGTTGAAGATTCAGGAGCGTCGCTTGCACCGCTCACAGCCTACGTCCTCATATCTCTTCTTGAAGGGAATTTAACAGAGGACGTCCAGGTTATAGCAAACGCTGTCACTTGCATCTCGGCCAACACAAGCAATAGCACCTACGTCAAGGCCCTGACGGCATATGCTCTCTCCTTGGCTGGTGAAAGCAACGCTACAGCTCTGATTTCGGATGTGTATAACACTTTGACGACAGACAGTTCAGGTTTGTCTCAGGCTCTGACGGTTGAAGCTGCAGGCTACCTTCTTCTGGCTATGCTGAATGAAAACCCAGGATCATACGCTAACTGGGCATCCGATATTGCTAAACATATCAACTTATCACACAATGGACAAAGGAGGCTTCGTCTCTACACAGGTTCAGTTCTTCTTGTCGGTGGGGCGGAATCAAACGCTAGTGGTTTAATGACCAGCAGTACCAGTTAATAATATTCATGATCAGTACAAAATCCTTCACTTGTTAACGTGCAATGAAACGGTGGTTGTCATAATATCAAGATATTTCTTGATGTCTTGACATCAAGAAAAAATGTATAGTTGTTTTTATAACTTGAAATTACCGTAAAAACCATGAGGTCATTATTGATTTCATGTTTGGTTATCTCTGAAAGTTTGGGAACTGGTGTATCTCTTTGCTGGAAATTTTCGAACCATCTAAAAGCGTTGATTCATTAAAATTTTAAAGTTATCTGTATCGAATATTTGCGGTATGTGCAATAAAACTCTTCTGTTATATTAAGTGAATTTAAAAATTCTTACCAACATGTAATCTCTTACCATTTTCATTTAATATTCTTTCTAAAATAGATGTAAAATTCATAGATTTTAAAATTCAATTTAACATTGACCTCCCAAACGATTAGATTAAAATATCTTGTATTCAGTGGAAGGGCGCTTATTGGCAATTTGATTTTCGACAGGACACAGTGGTTGCTTTGCAATCTTTCGCAGCCTTTGGCGAAGCCTTCCCACCTTCAGGAACAGCTCTTACCTTATCAGTAACTGCTTCAGGTCAGTCATTTGAGATCATTCTAAATTCAGAGAACCATAACTCTTGTACTTCATACCAAATACATCACAGCATTACCTTTTAACGTTACACAGTGGAACCATCTGGGAGTGGATGTGCTCTCGTCACAGTGAGTTTTTCAGGTCAATCTCACACGTACATATATATATATATATATATATATATATATATATATATATATATAACTATATAACAGTATATACATACATACATAAAAAATATATATATATATATATATATATATATATATATATATATACAAAGAAATAAATTCAAAGTATGCAAGTGTGATTTCAGCTCATATATATATAAATATATATTATATATATATACGTATATATATATATATATATATATTATATATATATATATATATATATATATATATATATATATATATATATATATATATATATATATATATATATATATATATATATATAGAGAGAGAGAGAGAGAGAGAGAGAGAGAGAGAGAGAGAGAGAGAGTTCTTAAAAAAAAAAAAATTTAGTTTTGTTTTGAAATAGCACCGATATACTTTGGGAAAATGCTCTTTAATGCTAAAACAGCAACATTCAATTTGGCAGTTGCAACACTAGCCGACGTAATTTACATTCTCAGGTCAGTCACAAACAAAGCGTTCACGAAAATACTGTTATTTCAGCTACTGAATTTAATCGTATGCAATTGCAAGGATACAGAAGTGATATTGACTTTTTACCCTTAAGCTAATTTAAGATATTTGCATCTTCAGATTACCCACCAGTACAACATCAATGAAAAGCCAGAGAGCTCTGCTTTTACGATGTCTGTCGAGACAAGCCAAGAAAACTGCTCCTCTCCGAGTTCCCTGCAAATTTGTGCTTCTTACATCTATGAGGACTCCGTGTCCAACATGGCTGTCATGGAGGTTGACCTCCAAACAGGATACTCGGCAGTTGAGGACGATTTGAGAGGTCTTATTGCTCAGCAAAGTATTAAGCGTTATGAGGTAATTTTGGTAACCATGAAACTATTTCCTTGAAAGCCTTAACATTTCGATAACTAATGAGAATTTTATTTTGGATAATAATTATGGATTACTTTGACTAATCTCCAGTCCACCTTAATGATATCATTTTGTATAAAGGTGCTCACTGGAAATACATACACTTTTGAGGGAGATATGAGAAACCTTTAGCACTGAGGATATTAAGAATATTACCAGAAATGACAAAATCACGCCAATCTAGATTCATGTTTCACAAGGCCTTTGGGAGCATTCATCAGTTTTGTACAAACCTACATTCTTCACATTGCATAGGTGAGAGATGGGAATGTCTTCCTGTACCTGGAATCGGTCGGTGCCTCCAAAACCTGTGTTTCCTTCCACGTCCAAAAGGACTTTGAAGTCGGAGATATTCTTCCTGGCACCGTCACCCTCTACGACTATTACACACCGGAATTCACGTTGACTCAGGTACTGTATAGCTGTAAATAAGGGGAATACCTAATGATAATTGCTACTGGATCTGATTATTATTAATATTTTTCTTTGTGACTCAGACCCCCCTGACAATTTTGATCGCTTTTGAATCTCACAGGACGTAGTTTCATAATCGTGTCTGGGGGAAAGTTTACCTTCAGTCCCTAGAAAGTATAACCATTTGGAATGAATTTATGAACACCCACTTGAAGAGCCCCTTTTGTAGAAGGATAAAAACACTTTTTATTTAACTGTGCCACCCTTTTTTCGTTGAACACCTGAATTATCAGTAACTCTGTATATCTTTGGTTGATCAAAAGAATCTATTGTTAAATCTTACGGACCTCATGTTATTATTATTTTTCTTGTGACACAAACTCTGACACTTCCTTTGGAGGTTTCCTGAATCTCACAGGACGTACTTCTCTTCATAATCGTGTCTGAGAAAATTCAATTTCAGTCCTTTGTATAAAATATAACCATTTGAAGCGAATTTATGAACACCCACTTGAAGAATTGTAGAACGGTAAAACTGGAGTTTTATTTAACTGTTTCAAACTTCTTTCTGCTCTAGTCATTCGAATTGAAGACTTATGATCTTGTGCGAATGATTGTGCTTGCCTTTGCACTGATGGTAGATGATCATCAGTAATATGTAAAAACAAAAATAAAAAGAAAGCCTGGTTTTTAAAGATTTAATACTGCATTTGTGGAAGGAAAACTTTCAATGTTTTTATTGGTCATACTTGTGATTTCGTTGGACAAGAAGCCTTCATCATTAAGTTTCTGAAGGTACAATTTTTTTCCCTCTCATGCAATAACTCGGTGATCATTTACTTATTTTACGGAAAATTTCCTTCGAAAATATTAAAAAATTAACTGCTAGTTCAACGCTCGTTTTAGTCATTCCAGAAAAGGCCTTTGACAGAAATATCAAGTTTTGTGTCCACCTAGTACGACACTTTTGCCTTCATTTTAGTGGTAGAAGTCACGAGCATATTCTCTTTCCTTCTCTTTTCTTCCCTTTCATAATCTTTTATCTCTTGTTTATTTGCTTTTGATTGAGATTTATCAGTGTTCTCCTTTCACCTTCCAAACTGCTTTTATCATCAGCCACCTCTGATTTTTATTTATTCGAATGCTGACCACTAGTCTAGAACATCCCTGCTTCTGAATGACTCGGTTCCTTCCATTTTCTATGCCATCAAACTCTTCTGTTTGGTTCAACAATTAACCATTTCGACCGTTCTCCTTCATCATTATTTTGAGTGTTTAGTTGGCTTTCATGGTGGAGGAGCTAAAAAGTACTTATAACCCATATTAATATTATTATCGTTATTATTATTCAGTAGATGAAACTTATTCATATGGAACAAGCCCACCAAAGGGGCCACTGACTTGAAATTCAAACTTCCAAAGAATATGGTTTCATTAGGATCCAAAGAATATGGTTTCATTAGGAAAAAGGAAGAGGAAGTAAAGTGAAATACAGAAAGAAGAGATCCCACTTATTAAAAAATATCAATACATAGATAAATAGATAAACATAAAAAATCTATTAAAATGCAAGAAGAATACTATCAGGGTAGTAATGCATTGCATTTTAGCTTGAACTTCTGAAGTTCCAATTGCAATTTACAAGTGATAAAACTTTTGTACTGATCCATCGGATGCTGAGAATATTGATCCTCTAAATGATGCCTCTAGTTTTGCCTCCTTTCTAGACACCATTCAATCAGTGTCTAGTTACTTTGTCAGTGACCTTGACTTCTGCTCTTCTTGGAGTCTTCCCACGTCCAAACGTAGTCAGGAAAAATATTGGATCATCTCTCACTTCGGACAACTTTCCAGAATAAACGGAAATCACGACTTCCTTATTTCTCTTTGGTTTTGGCTGATCTTAGGACTGGTGACTTTGCTGGTAAAAGAGCAGCTCAGTCTAACAACAAAGCAAACATATCATAAAAAAACTTCAACACTGCCTTCTTTGGAACTTCCCAATCTCTGCTTTGCTTCGCCAGATGATGGGTTCTCCTCATGCAATCTGAGGGCCACTGAGAAAATTTCTAAACAAGCAACTTCATCAACCTATTACAATTCTAATTGGAAAACAATTCCAAGATCATGGATCTTGAATATCATTTAAGGCTATCATTAGTTATTATATGAGATCAATTCATGTACTTTACACTGGTTCATTGTAACTTACAAAATGGTTGTGTTAATTTCAATGGTTTTATTATCCAACACTGTCTTTAGTTGAATGTGAAGTTATTTTTGTTTATTATAAAGGATTATCTGTTATATCTTGGTAATAAATATTCGACTAGGATGAATTTTGTGCTTCAAAATAATTCAGATATTATGCAGAATATAAAATGAAATCATTTTCCTAGTTTCATTTAATACCTTCATAAATGTATATAATTTCAACCTTTTTGCGCGTGATAGTGTTAATGTATTTTTGGCGACAAAAAACGAATTGAAGGTTTTCAGAGCGAAAATCCTGGTGCAAGGTTTGAATGGAGAGGGCAAATTTGCAGACATCTACCTCAAAACTACGCTGCTAGTCATGACAAGTAAGCAGCTGTACAATGAAGGCTATAGACCTTTACACTGGATTAATAAGAATGGATGAAACTCTTACAGATTTCAATCGAGATTCCTGAATTTAAAATGAAAACTGTAAACAATATGAAACAAGTAGAAAATGCGCCGAAGTTTCTTCGGCGCAAGTGAGTTTTCTGTACAGCGTATAATGCTGTATGAAATTCTCAGCCACGGCCCCCTGGTGGCCTGTATTGTTGGCACCTATTGCAGTTCCAGACCCACGATCATGGCTAACTTTAACCTTCAATAAAATAAAACTACTGAGGCAAGAGGGCTGCAATCTGGTATGCTTGATGATTGGAGGGTGGATGATCAACATACCAATTTAAAGCCCTCAAGCCTCAGTAGTTTTTCAGATCTGAGGGCGGACAGAAAAAAAGTGCGGACGGACAGACAAATAGCCATCTCAATAATTTTCTTTTACAGAAAACTAAAAATATGTCACCAAGTAAAATTAATCAATAGATATAAAGTAAAATATGGAAAAGTTTGAACATTCGGCAGCTCAAGTAGTTCTCACCACAGTCATCGCACTGGTCGCATTGTAAAATGAAAGGAACTTTTAGCCACAAGGAACAATTCAAACTCATGTAAAACTGATATTTTGTAAGGTAATCCTAAAATACTTTCTCACACTAGCAACTGAATCTCGCTCCTTCTTTAGGAATCTCTTTACACCAAGAAACTGTCGCCTTCCTTAGACAACCAAATTAAACCAACACCATTGTACATTGCCCAACTGCCTGTTACACACACATTCTTCTTTCTCCCATTTTTTGGCATCGTCTTTGAGTATTCTTTTGAAATACCTAGCAGCAGTTTCCTGACACGTCTTAATAGTAAGTCATGCAACACTCTTGTGTGTTTTGGACTTGTTTATCTATGTTACTTCCTGAATTTATATTTCCCTTTTTCTTATAATTCTGCTGTTTGTGAATATGTATACATATAAGTTTATATAAACCCAAGGCAGAATTATATAAAAATTTGTTGCAATACAACTAACAAAATGGAATTTTATACAACTATATAAAAATATATATATATATTATACATATATATATATATATATATATATATATATATATATATATATATATATATATATATATACATATACACACACACACAATATATATATATATATATATATATATATATATATATATATATATATATATATATATATATATATATATATATATATATATATATATATATATATATATATATATATATATATATATATATATATATATAAGAGAATTGAACACATGCGAACGTGTTTCACACAGCTAAATTTCTGACTTACATCGGGATCGAACGCCATGACCTCTCATTTGAAAGACCGGAGTCAGAAATACATACAATGCATATATATACAGTATATACATATCATATATATATAATATATATATATGTATATATATAAATAAATAAATAAATATATATATATATATATATATATATATATATATACATATATACGTTACGACAGATATATGCATATCTGATCTCGAGTAAACATCAAACTCCTTTGAAACAATACAGCTAGCGGCTCTCTTAACCTTTTTAACACTCCGGAGCCTCAAGGGAAGAATGATTTTCCTCACTCCACTCAACTTTGAACCCTGGGCTGCGCTTAACATTTTCAGAACGCGCCAGGAAAGGATGAGGTTATGAAGATGTTGAGGTTCATAGCAACAAAATCATCCCCACACTGTTTTTGGAGTTTCTTACATGTCTCGGAATCCATAAAAATCTCATAATAGCATGAGTCACTGAAATGGGGAAGAAATCCAGTGGTGTCAAGGTGGTATATAAGGTATAATATATATATATATATATATATATATATATATATATATATATATATATATATATAATATATATATTATTATTATTATTATTATTATGTATATATATATATATATATATATGATATATAAACCTATTCATTATTATTAAGGAAAACCAAACCCAAACCACAGGGGCCATCGCCTTGAAATTCAAGCCTCCAAAGAATATTGTGTTCATCAGGAAGAAGTAATAGGAAGTAAAGGGAAATACAAAATGAAGAGATCCCATTTATTAAAAAAAGAATAAAAAATATATTAATAAATAATTAAACAGATAAAAATATCTTAAAATACAAGAAGAATAGTATTAGGTTAGTAATGCACTGCATTTTCGCTTGAACTTCTGAAGTTCCAACTGCACGACATCCTCTGGGAGGCTGTTCCACAGTCCTACGGTGTGAGGGAGAAAGGACCCCTGGAACTGCGAAGTTCGACAGCGAGGCACATTTACTGCAATATTGGTGCTACTGTTAGAAATATATATGCAAACGAGAGCCTTCGAGTAAGGTCCTGAAAGCTCTTGTTTATATATACAAACGAGAGCCTTCGAGTAAGTTCTTGAAAGCTCTCGTGTATATATATATATTACAATTACACCACTGTGGATTTCTTCACCATATCTGGGAATATTGTCGCCCCGTTGACCTTTGCCCATTCATTTCGAACAGAAAAACCTGTTATGCCATTCTCAATGAAACAAATATATTGCAATTTGTTTTCGTCTACAAGCTAACCTATGGAACGCTCTTTTTACTTCTGTATTCTCCTATTATCCCTCAAATGATTACACAGCAGATTTCCTAAAATATCAGTGCAAGTGCTTGTAACAGAAGCGGCGATAGGAATTTCTCTATGAAATTCCAAGTGATTGTTTTATTAATACAAAATAATGTAAAGTGGTATGCAGAAAAATTCACTGCATGTTAATCTACGATGAATTTTTTTAAACCAAATATCTAAACAAGGAAAAGCTTTTGGCATCGGAAATTGCCAAAAATGAGGAAGGACCCTCAGAGTGGACATAAAATTAGAATAAAAATTGATATCCTAATATGGGAACAGTTTGCATCTTGAAATGTTGCTGTGAAAATGATAATGAGTAAAGAAAGAAAGAAGAGAGTGAAAAGTCACCAATATTTTAACAGAAAGTTTCGCCATACGAAATTTCTAAGCACGAAACAATGCAAAGAAAGGCGAAGCGATGTGAAAAAAAAATATTTAAAAATACTGACATAACAAGATATCAAATATGAAGCAAAACAGGAAGTCTCAACTTACGGTGAATTTCTGAGAAAAGAGTGTAATCACTTTTGATGTTCAGGTTTCCCTTTAAGGATATATTACTTCTTTTTGATAGATAAGATATTTCACGATAATGAAATATTTAACATATTAAAGCCCTGAATGAAAGGTTCCGATGAAAAGAAACTCCAAAGTTAATTAAGTGTAGGTTTTTACCGACTCTTCCTTTTGCCAAGAAATATCTAATACAGAAGGAGCTGATTAAAATGTAACACATCCTCAGAGCATGTTTGAGGCTTTTCAAAGGAGCGTGTGTAAGTACACACAAACGCGTTCACACACACACACACACACGCTCGCATATATACTATATATATATATATATATATATATATATATATATATATATATATATATATATATATATATATATATATATATATATATATATATATATATATATATATATATATATATATATATATATAGTAGGTGTGTGTATATATATACAGTATATATATATAATGTATATGTATACATATATATTTGTATGTATATAAATGTATATATATATATATATATATATATATATATATATATATATATATATATATATATATATATATATATATATATATACATACATACATACATATATCATATCATGCAAAGATACGTAAAACGCATATAGATGTCACAAATTTTAAAGTTTTGTGACAGTTGCAGAGTGAGGAGAAATTTTAACTATAATGATAAAAAACACTGCCTGTTCCTACACCAAACAAACAATCTTTATCAACATTGCTGCTTCTTTGCCTAATATTTATGTATATTTCCTTTTTACCTTTATCTACCTTTAATTTTAGTTAAATTTCTAGTACCACCATAAGCAGGTGTCCTGTGCTTTCACAGTGTCATTGTCTTCTTCTTATATTTGTACAGCTTTCATCTCACTTGTGACAAAATGTTTCAGGGTATTTATTTATTTACCTGTTTTCAACCTCTAGAAAAGATCGTGTTATTTGAAACGTCGGCTTTTGAGTAGACGAACTAAGATCAAAAGCCTTTCCCTGAAAACCTGGATTGTGTATATATACAAACGCACGTCAATATATATATATATATATATATATATATATATATATATATATATATATATATATATATAATATATATAAACGATCCATATCCAGTTTTCTATTAAAAATTTATATAAATATATGATCCAGTTTATATATATATAAATATATATATATATATATATATATGTATATATATATATATATATATATATATATATATATATATATATATATATATATATATATATATATATATATATATATATATTATATATATTATATATATATATATATGGTCACGCATCATTTCCATGATATTTAAGTTATTTTTTTGCTACCTACAGTGACATTAATGCAAGATTCTCAACTAAAATGTACGCACGTTACTTCACAATCATTACGCCAGTGTAAAGGTATATATATTTCAGTATACGGCTGCTTTCTATTCATGACTACCAGCATAATGCTGGGAAAGATATCTACAAATTTGTCTTCTGATTCAACACTTGCTTCAAGATTTTCACCCAGAAAACCTTCAATTCATTTTTTTTCTCTCCAAAATTACATGAACTCTGACTTTCAGGTACAAAAGTGCTGAACCACATTCATTTCTCTAGGTATCAAATGAAAGTATGATAATGATTCCAATTTATATTTTCCATAATCTATGCATGATTCTGAAGAACAAAATGCAGACCATTCGAACATCCGTTACAAAGACATAACAGATAATCCTTAAAATATAACACAATAACTTCATATTCAAATCGATTCAATAATTAAATCTTTGTAAGAAATACTAGCAATTCTGTAAATTTCAACGAATTAGCGTAAAGTGGATGATGTTGATCTAATATGATATATAAATATAATCTTAAATGATATTCAAGTCTGGCAACCTATTCAAAATTCATGACCTTGAATTTCTCTTCAAAATTACAGTTGTTTTTCTAAAGTAATGAAGGTGTGTGGTTTGCAAATTTTCAGAATGGCCGTCAAAGTCTAAGACGATGACCAATAATCTAGCAAAGCAAAGCAGAGACTGTGGAGTGCCAAAGAAAGGAATGTTGAGGTTTTTATGTTGTTGCTGTTTACTTTGTTTGTTGTCAGACTGAGCCGGCCATTAACCACCAGCAAAGGCAGTAGTCTAAAGATCAGCCAAAACAAAAGAGAAATAAGAAAATCGTGACTTCCGTATATTCTGGAAAGTTGTCCGAAAGTGAGAGATGATCCAATATTTTTGCCAAACGAAGCCAACATAATCACTACAGAGACGTGGAAAGACTCCAACGAAAAGCAGAAGTCAAGGTCACTGGCAAAGAAACTAGACATTGATTCAGTGCTGCCATGAAAGAAGGTGAATCTGGAGGCGTCATTTATAGAATCAATATTCTCAGCATCGACAGCTGAAGTCATTACAAAGGCTGTGTCACTTTGATGTGGATTATATGTACTCTGTAATTCCTCCACCATCAAAGAAAAAACAACACTCAAAATATTGATGAAAAAGGGAGGATAGGGTTTATTTTGGAATAAAACGCAAGAATTGGATGACAGTAGACGAGAAACTGGAAGGTACTGTTTCAAACTTGAAACAGGGATGTTCTAAATTACTGATCCCTACTTGGGTATTATATAATTACCAAATGTGATCAAAGCAGTTTGGAAGGTGAAAGGGAAGACTGATATATCTTGAGCAAAAGCAAATAAACGAAAGACGACAGCTGATCAAAAAGAGGAAAAGGGAAGGAACAAGAAAATAGGCATGCCTTTAGGCTGCCAAAAATGGTGAATAAAAGCCATGATGCTCGATTATCCTAAAAGAGAAAGGCAAATCAGGTAAATCTTTCATACCAACCTCACTCAAGGATTGATATTTCTATCAAGGCATTTTCTGGAATAACTAGATTTAGCTTAGAATTAGCAATTAATTATCAATCATTTTCGAAGGGAATTTTATGCAAAATAGGTAAATAACCACATAGTTACTGAAAAGAATAAAAAAAATTTTATACCTTTAAAAATTAATGATGAAGGGCTCTTTTCCAATTAAAGCATAATAAAACCAATGACATTTTTTTTACATATTGCTCAGGAGTTAGTGAAGCCATTTACCATTGATTTCTACAAGGACCCCAGCACACTCTTCACTTTGGCTCACAGACTCCAGTTTCGAATGACTGAAACGAAACAAAGGTGAAACAGTTAAATCAAGTCTGTTTTTATCGTTCTACAGAAAGGACTCTTCAAATGAGTGTTCATAAACTGATTTCATATGGTTATATTTTCTAGTCATTTATGGAGAATGTTTTCTAAACACGATTATGAAACAACTTCTTGCGAGATTCAAAAGCGATCAAAATTGTCAGGGGATTTGTGTCACAAAGAAAAATAATAATAATCGGGTCCAATAACAATTATCATTAGTGTCACAAAGAAAAATAATAATAATCGGGTCCAATAACAATTATCATTAGGTATTCCCCTTATTTACAGCTATACAGTACCTGAGTCAACGTGAATTCCGGTCTGTAATAATCGTAGAGGGTGACGGTGCCAGGAAGAATATCTTCAACTTCAAAGTCCTTCTGGATGTGGAAGGAAATACAAATTTCGGAGGCACCGACCGAATCCAGGTATAGGAAGACATTCCCATCTTTCTCCTACGTCATGTCAACAATGTAGGTTAGTATGAGGTTGATAAACATTTCCAAAGGTCTTATAAAACATTAATCTAGGTTTGTGTGCTTGAATTATTTCTGGTATTAATCTTAATATCCTCAGTATTAAAGAACTGTTATATTTCTCTCAAAAGCACATTTATTTCATTGAGGATCTTTATACAAGAAGACCTCCCTAAGGTTAACTGGAGATTTGTCATAAATATCTTTAATTATTATCCACAGTAAGAATTACAATAGATGCTCCTCTACTTACAAACTTTCAAGTTACAAGCTTTCAGAGATACGAACAACAGTGATCATAAATCAAATTTGTGTTTGGAGCGTTCCATCTGCCACCTGGAATTTCAAATTCTGTATTGCACTCCTCTGCTTAGTTACAATTTTTGCCGCTACCCACGCTGAACAGCACTGTAGCTGATGCCAATACGCCACCCCAGGCTCTTGAGCCTACACAAGTGGTAAGACGTCATCTGTTGTGCTCTGATTTATTTGTGTGATTTTATGTGAATTATCGAGCCCATCCTTTTCTATCATGGCTAATGGCAAGTGTAAGGCCAGTGAAGATAGTGACAATGGTAAAAAGAGGCACGCTACCTTGATGGGAACAAAAGTGACAATTATAAAGAAATTAGAAAGTGGAGAAAAAATGGTTGAGGTAGCATGCCATTATAATATGAATCATTCAAATATTGGCACATCTTTAAAAACAAAGATCGAATAATGGAATACATAAAAAGTGCTGTGCCAATGCAGTCAACATTTATAAGCAAGAGACGGGGGAGGGTGGTAGACTACTTCCACCCAAAATGAAGAGGAAAGTGATGCTGAAGAAATACTTCCAGAGGAAATCCTTGCCGAGTAGGGCACTGACGTTGACGACCTGGCGCCCCTATAATGCCACACCGCCTCTCCCCTCATTCATCACCTCAAGCCTATGCTACCAGTTTCAAAGGTAAGAAAAATAACTGTACTGAACTATATTATCATCAGAATTTATCTAGGTTTTATGTACCATTCCTCGTATTAGTAAAGTACTCTATAAATTGTACTAAATTATTATCATCACAATTTATGTAGGTCTTATATATCATTCATATTAGTAAAGTACTCTATAAATTGTGCTATTATCATCACCATTTTTGTAGAGTTTATATATCATTCGTATTAATAAAGTACTCTATAAAATACAGTACTATATGTAGAGTGTTGTGTTATAGGATGAAAAAACATACAGTACTGTATGTATTGACTTTATATATATCAAATCGTACTTATGAACAAATCAAGATATAAACAGCCGTTCGGAACGCAACTAGTTCGTAAGTAGAGGAGCGTCTATATCAAATTGAAGGGCATTCAGGGGAACAGTTTAGATCATCTAAATTACCTCATAACGCTTAATAACTTGCTGAGCAACAAGACTTCTCAAGTCTTCCTCTACTGCCGAGTATCCTGTTTGGAGGTCAACCTCCATGACAGCCATGTTGGATACGGAGTCCTCATAGGTGTAAGAAGCACAAATTCGTAGGGAACTCGGAGAGGAACAGTCTCCTCGGTCTGTCTTGACAGACATCGCAAAAGCAGAGCTCTCTGGCTTTTCATAGACATTGTATTTGTGGGTAACCTGATGTTTTAAGCATCAGAAATTAGCTTAAGAATAAAAAAAATAAATACTACTACATGTCTGAGAATCATTTTTATGCTCTTGTACTTTCGTATGGAGAAGAAATTTATTAGCAGAAATAACGCATTTGTTGATAAAATCACTTGGTTAAATCACTTAAATTGGCATTAAGGCTATCAAAATGAACTCTGTTGTTGTCATTTTTCTTATCTTAAAACAGTCATGATGATAGTTCGAAAGCGAAATCAAATGTTTATTCTAAAACGTTGTACTACTCGAAGTGGCGAAATCAAATGTTTATTCTAAAACGTTGTACTACTCGAAGTGAAGACTAAAATAACACAATAGTACAGTATTTACCACATAAAACAATGTAAACACACATACATACATGTGTGTGTGTTTTGCCTTGAAAACTTACCGTGACGAGAGCGCATCCACTCCCAGATGGGTCCACTGTAACGTCAAAAGGTAGGTCGCTTGTGATGTAGCTGGTATGAAGTACAAGACGATTTTCTTTATTTATAATAATCTCAAATGACTGACTTGCAGCAGTTACTGCTATGGTAAGATCTGTTCCTGAAGGTGGGTAGGCTTCGCTAAAGGCGGCGAAAGATTGCAAAGCAACCACTGTGTCCTGTCGAAATATCAGTAAATGTCCTTTCACTGAATACATGATATTTTAGCTTCATGATTTGGGAGATCAGTGCTCTATTAACTTCTATTTATATCTGTAAGTCTGACATTGTTAATAGGAAGAAAATTAAAATAAAATATTAAGAGAAAGCATGTAAATTAGGATTTCTTAAATTGACTAATACGGTAGGAAAGTTAATTGCATTTACTGTTAAAATTCTGTAGGGATAACCTTTGATGACTTTAAAATCATTTTAAGTTAACGGTTTTAGGTAAGTTGAAAATTTTCAGCAAAGAAATGCCCAAGTTCCCAAACTTTCCAGGACAAGCTGATGGACAGATGAAAATAAAATTCGTTTCCAATAAAGGTATGAGCTGATACAGTTCATTTACTGGGAAAGCAAAACTGGAATCAATAATGATTGCAAGATTTGTTTTTTGCAAATTTTTCCATATGAAAATAAATTATTTTTATGTCTCAGATCACAGATGTATTACAACAATCACTGATTTATTGCACGTTAACAAGTGGAGGATTTTGTACTGATCAAATGAATACATAACTGTTGCTCAGCCATTAACCACTAGGCCTCTGATTCCTGTCCCACTGACGAAGAGAACTAACCTGTGTAGAGACGAAGCCTCCTTGTCCATTGTGATAAGTTGATATAAGCTTAGCAATATCGGATGCCCAGTTAGCGTATGATCCTGGGTTTTCATTCAGCATAGCCAGAAGAAGGTAGCCCGCAGCTTCAACCGTTAGAGCCTGAGACAAACCTGAACTGTCGGTCGTCAAACTGTTATACACATCTGAAATCAGCGTTGTAGCGCTGCTGTCACTAGCCAAGGAGAGAGCATATGCCATCAGGGCGTCAATATATGTGTTACTACTTGTGTTGGCCGTGATACAAGTGACAGCATTTGCTATAACCTGGACGTCCTCTGTTAAATTTCCTTCAAGAAGAGACACGAGGACGTAGGCTGTGAGAGGTGCCAGTGACGCTTCTGAATCATCAACGCCTCCCTGAAATTATACGTGCCGGCATATGTATTTTCACTTACAATGCACCTAATTTCAACAAACACAACATAATCATTTCGAAGATGAGTTATTCCACTTTTTACTTCCGGAGCACATGGTGAATGAAAATATTTGCTGCTTGTCATGTCTGTCATTTTCTCGGATTTTCTTTCGTTAGAAGCACAAGACACCATTCATTTCAAAGAATAAAATAAAGAAAAACCAATGAAAAGGAAATGAACTGAGCGATCGATGACAGGTAACGGGCCATTCAGTTACGGACAGATTGAAGTGCGGAATTTTGGGACATGTGCAAGGCCTGGGACCTTAGGTAATCCAGCGTTAAATGAGGCAAAATAGTAGGATGGTATAATATAAAAGGTCTGAGGGCCTTAAGTCATTATCATTATTATTCAGAAGATGAACCCTATTCATATGGAACAAGCCCACAGGGGCCACTGACTTGAAAGTCAAGCTTCCAAAGAATATGGTGCTCATTAGAAAGTAAGAGAAGGTAAAGGGAGATAAAGAAAGAAGAGGTCTCACTATCAGCTAACAACCATTTAGACTCCAGATACGTTTTTAGTGGCTTAAAATTAAGTTTTTCAGCAAATTAGGAGAGCACAGGGAGAATGGAAATTGGTCTGTAGATATGCCACTCTTTGGAACAAGCACTGCATTACTAAGCTTGCACTCATCCGCAAGGATACTACAACGACATACAAATCTATAGAATCTACTAATCTTGGGAGACAACACACTAGACAATTTTTTTAAAATCAAAAGGAAGAAACCATCAGGATCTTCTCTACTCCAGCTATCAAGATTATCCAAAATTTTCTTAACATCATCCCTAAAGCAAAATGCAAATTTTGTAAGAATAGTTCAGGATGACAAGTATCAGGGAGAGGGCCATCCTCAGCTAACTGCTTAGCTTTAAAAGCTCGATGAAGCAGTTCAGCCTTTTCCCCTAGGGCCAGTAACCAATCTACCATCATCTGTTAGCAGTGGTAGAATAGAGGGCGAGCCTGACACAAAGAGAGATGATGCCAATTTGGACCACCACAGATTAGGCTGAATAATTCCTTCAAGTTTCATCTTCAAGGAATTATTGTAATTTCTCTCGGCTGTATGGTAAGCTCTAGACGCAGCATGGCCAGACTCAACAAAAATAGTGTAATTTTCATTTGAACAATTTTGTCTCCATGTGTTCAATTTGGTCTGTTTGTCATGGTAAGCTCGTCTACATGTATCATCAAACCATGGCTGGTCATTTGTCCTGAATTCGATGACCTTTCTAGGGCATACCTTATTAAAATAGCCATCAGCATTTCATTTAACTTCTTGGGATCAGGATCTAATATAGCATCTGAAATATTAAGTGCCTGACAAGCTTCAATAATGTAATCCCAATTGGCTCTGGATTTAAGCCAGACCTTTTTTTCCAATGGTGGCATTAGGAGTATACTGACTGACAAATATGTCCATCTCAATGGCGCAATGATCAGACCTTGGACCTGACAATAGCCGAACCCCGGGATTAAAAGCTCAACCTTTGACTTGACAAGAGTCTCAGATATAAACTTTAAATCGTAATTATGGGCACAACTCTGGAGATCAAGAAAATCTGACCTTAAGCCTCGTATGTGTGAGTAAAGTACTTTGCAATAAAAGATTAAATGTAGTTTCACAGGAATAGCAAATAAACCGGTATAACAGACTTACCTGCATATCCTTGTGAATAACATAGCCGACAGACCTGAAGCAGCCGTTTTCGTTTTGAAGAGACAGTAGCCAGGTTTTGGATAAAAGGAGGAGATTCTCATCCACCTGAGCGAAAACAGTTGAAATACTTGTAAAATCTGCTTCAGTGACGTGTTTTTTAAGACCATTATAATGCTCGTGGCAGTCATGCAGATAAGTTTCACAGTTTTATATATATATATATATATATATATATATATATATATATATATATATATATATATATATATATATATATATATATATATATATATATATATATATATATATATATATATATATATATATATATATATATATTCGTCATTCTATGTGTGAGTATGTGTTTATGTGCGAGTACTGTGTATGAGAGAGAGAAACTTCACTGTATGTAAAGCACTGTATTCATAGAGCTTGTGTACTTACAGTAATATAACTATCAGCTTGACTGAACGACTTGAGCACAAATGCTGTGAGCCAAGTAGATCCTGAGGTGTCCGATTCCCCAAATGCACTGAAAGATCCGTCAGCGTGCTGGTAGAGTAGCTCTTGTTGGTAGCCTATAGGACAGAAACTGTATTTTATTGATGTATAACTATATATATATGTGTATATATATATATATATATATATATATATATATATATATATATATATATATATATATATATATATATATATATATATTTATATATACACACACACACACACACACACACACACACACATATATATATATATATATATATATATATATATATATATATATATATATCTATGGTTATGCCTCTGTTGATTGAACCTTGTTAGTTATTTGCTATTCACCTTTCTGCAGGTTCCACTTTTATTGTCTACAGTACTTAGTTTATGTAAGACGACGCAGAGAATGGTTATGAGTCTTAATATTAAAAATGATTTTCGCTGTCAGTTTAACTGTTACCTACAATGACCTGTTTTATAAACTTGGCAGCTCAGGCTATTGCAGCTATGTTCTTTCCCTTATTTACAATTATTGAAATTATCATGGCATTTTTAGCAGTTAATACTTCTCTCACTGGATTTACCCGTACATTCTAAATGCGCAATGAAGTCATTTCTAGCAGAAATATGGATTTTCAGTGAATCAATGTTGTAGCCTGTGGGACATGAGGTGTAACCTCAACAAAACTAATGCTGTAACACTTTACTAAAAAATTCAGAAAAGAACGACTTTAGTCTTCCTATATCTATAGACATTATAGTACAAGTAGTATACAGCACTATATGTACAGTCTTTCCCGTGTGGATGTCCATGGACCCCACTGGCTGTTTAGATTTGATACCTTGGACAGGTAGTTCCAGTGATAACTGTGGCTCATACCCATCACAGGATGGTATCTTGTTTCGCCATTTTCCATGTGATGTATTTATATTCGGAAATTCCATTAGCTTTGCTTACATCCCGCTCCTTATTCCGCTGGAGGACCGAGTTATCACTTAGCCTGGTACTAGATGACGTCACTTTCATCCACTCTTTGACTGGGGAAATATCTTTTAGCTTGAGATACTGATGTCGATAAATGTAGATTGAAAAGAGGCGGAAATGCTACTTTCAAAGCCATGCACCACAGGTAATGTTCCTGGCTTGTGTTTTGTGCATTTAATTTTTTATTCTGTCTCCAGTTCTTCTCCTTATTCAAAAAACCATTTACTTTGCTGGTGCAAATGATTCCAGTATGAGGCGGTCATTAAAATGCAAATAATACTAACGGACTTATTGAAAGCTTTTAAGCATTTGCAGCATAAATTCAGAAAGTTTCAATATTTACAAAAACAATAAGAAATTGACAACGAAATCATTTCTTTGGAAAAGAAATTGGAAATTAAGAATAGTGTTGAATTTCATAGGATATAAGGTTATGGAACACTACAAAATCTGCCATCAAGAGTAATATCGTAAATTAAAGTTGAATTAAAAATTAACAAAAGTAAAAATTAACAAAAATTAACATAACAAGCATTTTTAGGTCAATGAAAATGCACTTAAGTATCAAACAATGGGGAACATGACTTTGGGTATTAGGATTTTTATAGTCAAATTGATATAAAATATATATATATATATATATATATATATATATATATATATATATATATATATATATATATATATATATATATATATATATATATATATATATATATATATATATATATATATATATATATATACAGGCAGTCCCCAGTTACCGGTGACCTCGGTTATTGGCGATCAGGTTGTACATTGCTTGTTTAGTAATGACGATAACCGGATTTTCGACACCGACCTCCAGTTATTGCCACTGATCCCCAGTTATCTGCATTGATCCCTGGTTATTGGCGCTGATCCTCTTATCGTCACCGATAACCGGGATCGGCACTATTGTTGGCAATTTTCGGTTATCGGCGATTTTCAGTTATTGTCACACTGTCAGGAACGGAACCCCACCAATAACCGGGGACTGCCTGCATATATATATATATATATATATATATATATATATATATATATATACTATATATATATATATGTACATATCTGTATATATATATATATATATATATACTTTTGTACATGATATTTATATATATATATATATACTGTATTTATATATTGAAATAAAGTACAGATATCTGTATATATATATATATATATATATATATATATATATATATATATATTTATATATATATATATATATATATATATATATATATATATATATATATATATATATATATATATATATATATATATATATATATATAATGTATGTATATGCTACAATATAAATGATGTTTTTAAATCTAACCAATATGGAACATTCCCTCACTTGCAAAAGGAAATGCTTACCTGTTTTCATATAGTTCAGAAGCTGATCTTTGACGTTGGGAGTGAGCTGATCTGACGATGCCAAATATCGCATCACGTATATATTTGGGGCAAAGTTCAGCATATTTTGTTCACCACAGCCATAAGGCATTCGGATTAGGTTTCCCAGGTTCTACAAAAGATACAAATGATTCACCACAAGAAAAGCTAATGGGTTAAGGGAGGGGAATGGCATTGTCAATGTTTTTAGATGTGACATTTATAGTAACAGTTATATTGATCCCAGCAACTGGGAAGGATCTGTCTTACCTCAAGGGTCGGTCCTAGAAGGTCAGCAGAAGCAGAGATGGAAACTTTATCTGAGCCGTTGACAGTCCCAGGATGACTTTCGATGGGCCACGTCAAGGCACTTTCATCTGCCCAAATTAATAAAAAGTCAATCACATGACCAGCTTATGCAATGTTGACCTTACATATGGTACACATTATTGATAACAGAATACTATATGAATGTATGCATACAGTAAACCCCCCATATTCGCGTTCTCACGATTCACGGACTCACGCATTCGCGGGTTTCTCTATGGAACATATCTACCCATAAGTTGCGGAAAATTCACCCATTCGCGGTATTTTTCACTGTGAAATATTCACTAATTACTGTATTTTCAGATAATTTTCATGAATAAATGCGCTTTTGTGATAAAACTATCAAAATACTCAGGTATAAGCATTTCTACAGGGTTTTTCTTGTGTTTAAACTATCAAAATGGGCAGTTCTAAGTGTTTTTAGAGGGGTTTTATGTATTCGCGGATTTTAGCTATTCATGGGGGTGTGTGGTACCCATCCCCCGCGAATACAGGGGGTTCACTGTATATGTATATATACATATGTATGTATGTATATATGTATATATATGTAAATATATACACAGCAGTCATATATATATATATGTATATATACATATTTGTATATATACATATATAAAAACATATAAATAGTTATTTTTTTCACTACTAGGCAAGTGAATATTCTTGTAACTTTTGTTTATATTCTTCTTGTACATATATTTTCCACAATTAAAGCTTCCAGCAGTTCATCACTTACTGCCACACAAGTAATGTCCATGTGTTGTTTCTTTAGTTATTCCTTCGAATTTCACTTTCAGAGGTCGAATGACAGTGTCGCTGAAATGAGGTATATTGATTGGGATTAGTTATATATATATACATATATATATATACACATATACAGTATATATAAATTATATGTATAGACCAATGTAAATATATATATATATATATATATATATATATATATATATATGTATATATATACATATATATATATATATATATATATATATATATATATATATATATATATATATATATATATATATATATATATATATATATATATATATATATATTATATTATATTATATTATAGTTCATTTACTGCCAAATCAAGTGAGATTTATTCAGTCTTTAAGTAAAATTTTTCTATTTTGTTTTCAGATCTATTCCATGAAGAAAGAAAGTTATTTAACATAGCTTTATCCAAACTTGGCAAAACGAGATGGCCAGCCCAAATTCCTCTTCCATGTTACCTCCTATCGATGTCAACCGTCCCGCCACAACTTCCATCGGCTGTGTCTATGGAGGCGCTGAAGGTGAGGTTGACGTCCCCGGCCTCCAGAGGCACCACGACGAACTTCACCACTTCCTTTCCGCTGCCGGAGACACAGGTCTTCGTCGAATATGTCTGAGACGTGTATTCAGCGCTCGCCAGCAACTCAACGGTCACCTGTTGGGTAAGGAAATGCTTCTTCGTTTATATGTTAACATGAATAGTTCACCTAACACTCTGCAGCTAGTGTTGATATACATCTGCAGGGCCCAAGCGCGGCTGATAGAATAACACTCATGTACTTTAAAAACAAAAGCAAAACTCACAGCTATAGGTCATTACAAGAAGAGGGAACCACTGGCAGGTAGACCTTCCTGGAAACAATGCAAGTCCGCTCACAGGCCCTTAACTTACAGGCAGACTTGTGGTCAAGTAATTGAAGACGGAGACCAGGATGGGAACCTTCTCGTGCCTGCGGGCGGTGGCTGGGTGACTGAGGTCCAGGAAGAAGGGCACGAAGGAGGTGATGGAGGACTTGGGGCTCAGTCCGATGCCCAACTCCGGGTGGAGGCACACGGCTTCGCCCACCCACTTCGTCACCGTGTCGGGAAGTTGGACCTCTTTCGCCGTCTCGCCACTCTGGCTGTGAACAGGTTCAGAAGGCGTTCGGAATGCTTCGTTAATATGTTGTTTCAAGGTGAGCAAATATTACATACAGAAGCCTTTAATGATGGGTAAAAGGCCTGCGTGACAGCAAAGAGAGAAATGAATAATTGTTTAAAACCTCTTCGCGGATTTTAAATATATAGTTTTCGCCTAGATAACTAAAACGATCTACAAAAAATAAAGGTTTTTATTTTGCACACGGAAATGATTCCTAATAATTTATAAAAACTGTAACATGCTAAAGGAAATAAATGTAAATGATTAGTAACTTTTTTTACTATATGAAATAAAATTTTGAGTAAAAACCCTATCATTTTAAATACCACACTAATTTTCTTCCCTTATAACAACATACGGCACGCGAATCAATAGAAACTTGCTTTAGAGTTTGATATAGTTTAGGTTTTTCCATATGAATATTTGTACAGTTTGAATAATAATAATAATAATAATAATAATAATAATAATAATAATAATAATAATACCTTCCATACACATACCTGATACTGTCACTCACGCATACAGACTTTTGACATATGAGCCATTAATCATTGCATTTGCCATAGATTATTTGTTTTAGAATAGAATAGAATAGAGAACTGACACCAAAGGCCAGGCGTTGGGACCTATGAGGTCATTCAGCACTGAAACTGAAACTGACAGTAAAAAGGTTTGAATGGTGTAACAGGAGGAAAATCTCGCAGATGCACTACGAATCAACTGTTAGGAAAGGGTGGACAGCAAGATGGAAGAAAGAGATTACGAAAGGGGGTATACAGTAAAGGAATGAAAGGGGTTGCAACTAGGGCCTAAGAAAGGGATGCTGCAATGAACCTTAAGTAATGCCTACAGTGGACCACATGAGGTACACTGACGGCAGCGTCCTGTATTTCTCAAGAGGAGGATGCGTCTGAACTCAAAACATACCTAATAACAACTATTTCCCAGAGCCACGTTTCGGGGAAGTACGTCCTCTCCAGTTCGATTTTTTCCGGACTACTGACTATATCCACATATCCATTTGTGTAGGCAGTTGCTGTGGTTGAAAACGCTTCAAACTGTGTTGTGGTGAACAAAACTCCAGAGGCACCAGAGGTAGTCATCCCTCCAACACCATAATCAATGACTGAAAAGGATCGGTATTTTAGTTAACATATCATTATTACTATCATTATTACTACTGCTACTATTATTATTATTATTCAGAAGATGAACCCTATTCATATGGAACAAGCCCACCACAGGGGCCACTGACTTGAAATTCAAGCTTCCAAAGAATATGGAGTTCATCAGGAAGAAGTAAGAGGAAGTACAGGGAAATACAGAAAGAGGAGAGAGGAGATCCCACCTACTAAAAAGGAAAAAATAAATGAGTAAATTCACAAATAGATAAAAATGTTGAGCCGAAGACTTTCCCAGCACTCTTCGTCCCACTCGGTTCTGGATTTTGCCACTAGGTCCCCATTCCTTCTGTGGTTATGACATTTCAAGACTAGAGATGAAACGGACCGAGAAGAAGTAGGATCCTCTTCATTCTAAATAATAATATTTGTTTGAGCAGTTCGCTTCTGATTTAATGTAATTATACTAACACAAGAGAAGCGCGAGACAACAGTTGAGGTCCGGAAAGCAGAGCAGATACTTACATTCATAATCATAGTAGTAATTAAAACTGTAATGGCACGGCCTTGTCTCCAGCGTCAGATCGCTTATGACATACACCCCAGCCGCCTAAAAAAAAAAAGGCAAGAAGTTAAAAACAGATTTGATTACCTGCAATTATTTAAGTATTCAGTAGTCCAAATTTCAATTTTACGTTATGATCTTGAGTATATTTTGATGATAATTACAAGAATAATAGTATTTTTGGCAAAACCTATTAGTTGTTTATCCACTTATATGCTCATGCATATATATATATATAAATAAATACATATATTGTATATATATATAAAATATATATGTATATAGAATATAAATCATAAAGTGGCTTATGTATATTTCTGTGACATGTCACAGAATTTTAACCACGTTATTGGTTATAACTTCACTAACCCATTTTTGTACGGTTACATTTCAGATAATAGAAACAATGAACAGGCATACAAGAGAGAGAGAGAGAGAGAGAGAGAGAGAGAGAGAGAGAGAGAGAGAGAGAGAGTTTCCTCAGCGCAATCGAGTTTTCTGCACAGCGTATAATCAAGGCCACCGAAAATAGATCTATCTTTCGGTGGTCTCGGGATAATGCTATATGAGCCTCGGCCCATGAAACTTTAACCATGGCCCGGTGGTGGCCTGTTATATATCATTGCCAGAAGCACGATTATGGCTAACTGTAACCTTAAATAAAAATAAAAACTATTGAAGCTAGAGGGCTGCAATTTGGTATGTTTAATGATTGGAGGGTGGATGATCAACATAGCATTTTGCAGCCCTCTAGCCTCATTAGTTTTTAGATCTGAGAGCGGAGAGAAAAAGTGCGGACAGACGGACAAAGCCGGCACAATATTTTCCTTTCACAGATAACTAAAAAAGAAGATAAAACTCACGTCGAAAGATCTCAAGGCGTCATGCATGTCAGTGTACCCATTAGGTTTTCTTTTCCGACTTCCTGGCACCTCGGTGCCATAATCGTAATCTGTCAAGTGATGTGATGAGAATGAGGTCATTAATACCTTTAAAAATTCAGCTCTTTTAATTTCACGTTATCAATTTGGATATGTGTATGTTACATGGGTAAATTCTCTTCGCTTATCATACATATACACACATACACACATATATTGTATATATATATACAGGAAGTCCCCGGTTATTGGTGATCTTGTTTTACTGCGCTTGTCTAGTGATGACGCAGTTATTGGTGCCAACTCCCGGTTATCGGCACTGATCCCCTGTTATCATCGCTGATCCCCACTTAGCAGCGGCGCTGATCCAAAGTTATCTGCGCCAATAACCGGATATCAGCGCTGATAACCAGAGATAGGAGCTATTATCGCCGATCTTCGGTTATCGTCATGCTGTCGGGAACAGAATCCCTGTCGATAACTGGGGACTGTCTGCATATGTATATACACATATATGAATATAAGAGTCCCAGTATTCATTTAAGAAAATGTGAATGACTTAAAGAATTGTTTTGCATTTGTTCCTTGGTTGAGGTATTCACAATACTGAACGTTTCTGATTAATTTTTTTCTTTTTAAGTAACCGCAGTTGTGACTCCATTATCAGAACATCTTCATGTCATTACTGATAGGTCCATCGCGGACCAAAAATCCTTATTTACCAAATACCTTACCATATGCATGGCCCATGGAGGCATAAGGACCACTCCATCTCTCCAACCACTGACCACGCACTTACCGTTAAAGGAGTTTTCGCCATTGCCATTGCAATAGAGATAATCATTGACTTGTGAGTTTTCCGACGAACTAACTTCTGCTGCTTCAAACAACTGGAATATTGTTCCAATCGTCGGGGTTCCTCGTTGTCCTCCAGAAAGCAGTTCAACGCTTTCATCCACCACCCCTGTGGGAAGGACAAACATGCACGATAGAATGCTTTGATGTCTGATTTCTGATGAGTGATTTCAGTTTTATCATGCTAGCTTATGCAGCATGCTCCTTCCTGATATATAAATGTTCTCAGATGCTAAAATCTGACAACTCCTTTGTCAAAACCTCTTATCTTTATGTATACAATTGCCTGTAAGTTCACATTACATGTACCATTGGAGGACACAGACCTAAACCACAGACAGAACTTGGCGCAGACGAAAGGATGAGACTGACATCATCCTTTGGAGAGGGCAAAGCGTCCGATTTCGTCTCCCACCTGAGAGAGGTCGGGTTTCTGAGACACTTGCTCACGTCCGCGCTTGCAGAGGCTGAGACGACCTCGCCATCGCTGCGGGAGTACCATATCAGGACCTGTGGGAGAGAACTATAGTTTTATATTTATATAATATTTCAAATACAATAACACCGATCTTTCATTTAATTCAAAAGGACTTCAACCGCGATTGAGAAAGTGACTTTAACCTTGAATAAAATAAAAACTACTGAGACTACACGGCTGCAATTTGGTATGTTTAATGGTTGGAGGGTGGATGATCAACTTACCAATTTGCAGCCCTCTAGCCTCAGTAGTTTTTAAGATCTGAGGGCGGACAGAAAAAGAGCAGACGGTCAGACAAATAGGCATCTCAGTAGTTTTCTTTAACAGAAAACTAAAATGAATTGTACTATGCACCATAAGAATGGTTCTAGGTGGTTGTCATGAAACATCGGTCCATTCATTACTTTAAGATCAATACCAGTCTGAAAAAAATCTTCCTTTACTTAAAAGAAAATGCCAAGACCCTGTCCCGAAATTTATTAGTGCCAAAACTTTCCAGTTTGCCATTCCATAAAAGTTTGTCATATATTCTTTTCAATGAGCTCCAGCAATGCTAAATGGTCTTCATCTGGTTTATCAATTACTTCTTTCCATAAAAATATTCTTGAGCATTCGTGATTTATTCATGAAGAATTATCATCAGCTAACCCAGTTCTTCTCTAGGTCGGCAAATTATCTTCAAAGATTTTTCAGAGAAAACTTGATCTTATGCTCCATAATTTAGTATGTAATTTTGTGGAGGTAGTGGATTGCTCTGTAAACATAATGTTAAAAAATTAAATACCTTACTCTAGAGAAATGAAGAAAAATACTTCCAGACAGCAATCCAGTACAGTTAAACAGTTTTTTATGTCACACAGGATGGGGTCACCAAACATCAAAGATGAAAATCCCTTCTTCTTTCGACCTTATTACTCCCACTGTACAGCAGGGTCGGGCACTTGAGTCAACTTTCTCAATCTATTCACCCCACACCCCTCCCATCACTGGCATGTTCTTAACTCTCTTGACTGGTTCCACTTCCTCTCTTCTTATTACATGGCCATAGTATGTAAGACGAGCTTCCCTAGCGTTCTCCTTTACATAGCATATACCACACATTCTTCTTATATCTTGACTCTCCCTCCTTTCCAGTAGTGATATTCCAGCAATCCATCTCATCATCATCTCGGTTCTTTCCAACAGTCCCTCCTCTTTCCTCTGAAGTGTCCTAATATGGAGGAAAACATCAAGAAACAATTCCTGTTGAGTGGTACCTAACAGTTCACCAGTTTGACCCAAAACTTGCCTTAAGATGAGGTGAAGTCAGTGGACCTAAGGAAACTTGTATGTTGAAGTGTCCTCTGATAAGGCTGCTGTTGCTGAGCGGTTGCAAGGGCTCCAACAGATCTGATTCGCTGATTGGGAGGCCGTTTGGAGTCAGTTCGTGGATTTCTTCACTGGTGTAGGTGATCTGACTTCTCGAGAACACCTGCAGGAAAATTCAAAGTGTATTGTTATTATTAATTTAAAGTTTTAAACAAATCTTTACTTGCCTAAGGGCAGATTCAAGGATCTAATTTTGAATGAGGGTCAGGTACTAGCGAGAGGCAAAGTTAATATTGCCAAGTAGTTAGGTGTAAAGAGACCTAAGAAAAAAAACGAAAAGCAAAGGATGGTAATCTTATTGCTGCCTAAGGTTCTTTTCATAAGCCACATTGTAAGCAGAACCCCTCAAGATGCATGAAAAGTAATAGAGAAAACTTTATTCCTTGAAATGATGACTATCTCCTTTTATATATCATCTGTAAATAAACCAGGTTTCCTAAATGAATGGTTCTTCTGAAAAACAATGGGAAAATCATTAATCACAATTGGAGATAAATTAGCGTAAAATTAATTACACTTTGTATAAGCATATACTTTGTGACTGCCAAATCTGTAGATCTATTAAGGAAATTTTAAAAACTGCAAAATAATGAAGGTGTCTTAAATTATATAAATAACTGCTGTATATCATAGGTAGTTGAGATACATTTCAAATATAGAGAAGTAATGTACACATACAAACGATACATGCATTCAGTTGTGGTGGAATTTTGGCTTAAATAACTCAAATTAATGTTATTAAAGAAATTTTCCATAAATTTCATACCTAGGAGACTGAAAGAGGATGGTTGCTAAAATTCACTGAGGCCAGGCGTGGTTTAATAACTCATTCTAGATATTTTTTTATAACTTTTATAAATATAAGGAGCATGGCCATTAAAGCACTCTAGAGTACTAAAAATGAAGTGACAGTATTAGGCAAGAGGTGATGCTTCTCTCCCAGAGTTAGTTTCTTACTTTGAGACGCTAAATTAGAGATCTGGCAAAATTTAACTGTCGTGTTCGTACATATTAAAAAAAAAATAAATAAAATGGTACAGATAACGCTATTTAGTTTAAGGAACGTTACACTACTACTTTACAAAACCATGCAACAATGTCTTCGATTCTTCCACCTATGTTCTTCCAGAAGAACAGGAATACGCTATGATGGCACAGCACGGGTTGACTGATTCAGGCAAGTCATTTTTTCCTTCCTCAGTTTTTCATCTCTTACCAGAATTAAGGAGGAGCATGTGACTCATGCCTCATTCAATTTTCCACAGAGCATACTGACAGACAAAAACATACGAATACTCATGACCATGAAATTTGCGAGAAAACTGGACCTAGATTTTATAAAAGACACTCTGTTGGAGGGAATATATTCAACGTGCAAGCAGTTACTATTTATTTTCCCTAGTCTTCTTTGAAGTGTCCAACATGAAGAAAGATCTAATAATGGCAGCCATATGAATTATCATCCAATTTGTGACCTAACAATAGATTCCAATCAGAATTTTCTTGATGGCGTATTATTAATGCTTATTTTTGGTGCTACTACTGACAAATATTGTTACACCCATACACTAGTAATAGTGAACAGCAGAATACTTGCTGAATTATTCACCAACAAATAAAAACGTGAGAAATGTTGAAGCAATGAACTTACCTGGATGTGCAGAATGATGGAAGAAGTATCGTTAGCAACAAACATCACAGGAATTGTGATTGTGTCTCCACCAGTTGAACACTCGTATGACTTAGGCAGCAACGCCAGGCTAAGACTGGATTGAGATGCAGAAAAAAATTTACCCGGGGAAGCGTCGATGGAACCAGGATATAGCTGGCCCAAATTGCCTTGCTCATATCCACCGAGGGCCTCTGCCTGCAATGAAAATAAATGTGGCAAGGCTGATCTTTCAAATAAGATATTCATGGAGTCATCTCTCTCTTTATTGCGAAGTATTTTAACAGTTTCCCAGAGATATTAATGAAATATCAGCAACCAATAAGAAAAGTTCAGTATTTTCCAGTGTACCGCTTCATGAAAGGATTACAGTAATTTACAAATGCTATTGCAGTTACAACTTCTGCATTCATCTTCAGCTACCAAGTAATTACTTTGACGATATGAACTGGATTTGTTGCTGATAACAGGCTTACGTATCTAACGATACTTGAACTTACCCTAATAGAGAAATATGAGGAGTCCCCCCAAAAGTGAGGAGGGATGAATGCGTTGATTATTCCGGATTCATCCACCGTGTAGTTTTTACAAGAAGAGTCATACCCTACACATACTTTAATAACTTCGCCCTCGGGTGCTGGAGAATCTACTTTAGTAACCTTCACCTGCCGAGAAAAACCCATTCTTAAACAAACTGTCTCAAAGGGACACGGCGAGGTTGTTCATACCATCTTCGCTGTCCAACTTCCCTGGCTTCCTTCCGCTGCCATATTCACCCCTCGTTTACTGTCAAATCCATTTCCCTGTTCTTTGAGACTGCGACTCTACCCAGAGGTCGCATCGAATGACAACGATAATAATGATAATGACAATAATGCTAAGAAATTCACAACATCGTGGAAAACAGATTGTGTGATAAAAATCCGCAATTATATGGTAAACTATATTACTATGTAAAAGACAAAAGCAAAGACGTTCGTTTACTATATAATGATATTATTCATAATTGTTGCTTAATATAGTGCAAGAACATGAGTAGGAGAATATGGAGATGAATGTATTCAAAGTGGGGTTGAATCAAAATAATGCTTGACTGTATTAGAGTTAAGAAATGCTGTAAGTTAAGGAAACCACTTTCTCGAGGATCTTCATATGATTGCCTAAGAGAAAAATATCTTCTGGTGGATTCAGAGGCGGGCGAATTGGATTACTGTGCATTTTTTTTAACAAACTTTCTACAATCAGGACCTGGTTGTACACTATTGCTTTAACAATTATTATTATTAATACTATTACTACTATTATTATTATTATTATTATTATTCAGAAGATGAAACCTATTAATATGGAACAAGCCCACCAAAGGGGCCCCTGACTCGAAATTCAAGCTTCCAAAGAATATGGTGTTCATTAGGAAGAAGTAAGAGGAGGTAAAGGGAAATATAAAAAGAAAGAGACCCCACTTAATAAAATATAAAAAATAAATTAATAAAGGAATAAACAGATAATACTGTATTAAAATGCAAGGAGAATAGTATTAGGGTAGTAATGCGTTGCATCTTCGCTTGAATTCCTCAAGTTCCAATATGCTTGATTCTAAATGACAATCAAAAGAGCAATGAAAATTAAGAGTGACAATACCTATATAAGTCTGAATGACATAAAAGGTTAAGCAAGAAAAGCGCTCTTGCAATTGCTTGCAGCTGCATTGGGGGTGTTGGCGTGTCCTTCTGGCTTCGGAGACATGGTGAAAGTTCATGTAGAGGATTTAAATGCGAAAAGTAGGTGATGGAAAAGCTATGACATTATCAGTGTGAGTGCAGTCAGGAGTTAGCAGAATGGAGAGAATCTTTGGAATGCGTATCTTTGCCTTATCTTTTTTTATTTATTTCATAATTCCAAAGTGTATAGCCAAAAAAAAAAGGATAATGTAAAGATACAGATCTCACTTCATCATACAGTATAATTATATTCGTACATTATTCAGCATCAGAATGGGCATTTAGAAGACAATTTAAAATCTATGTCTCAAGTCATGAATGAGCTGCTGAAAAAGAAATATTATATTTGTCATGGGTCTTGCCCAGAAAAAATGAAAGTTTAGAAGAATTTCAGAGATTCTGCAATGCTACAGGCAATTATTACTTATGCGTAGCTTTTGGTTACATAATTAAGATATTTGCTGTAAGTCCTAACAGAAAAATAATCATGTAACAGTTGGGTACAAGTGTATCTTGAAATCCACCAACAATGTTGTGTGGACATGGATTATTCTTGCATTGTTCAAGATTGCAGGAAAACTTAGAAGACAGTCAACTTACTCTGAAGTTATACGGCAGTCCTGGTTTCAGTACTTTCGGGAGTAATAAATTCTAAAATGGAAGACTGGTATTTCACTTCCACAGAGGCTGTATGCGTCATGATGTTGCCTGTTCCCTCTTGACAAAGGAGCCCTTCACAGTTACTGATACCCGACGTACCCAATGTCAGCCGTTGATATAATGACTTCGTCACACCACTGAATAATATCTGAAAGTAATTGGCTGAATATTTAAGGTGAAATACATTCATTATTCTATAATTACATAATCTTATCGCTAAGAGCAGTGTGCTCAGGTGAGCAAATCCTCCATTTGGAAATGTAAATTTTCCAGCTGTGAATTTATTTTTTTTTTATTTAAAACAATGTTTATTTCAACGAATAAGCTTTATTAGAATGCACTGAAATAATCATTAAAAATTCTAAAAAATACGGAATATGTCATTACAGATATAAGAGCAGTTTATACACATTGTTATAAGAATATGAAATCATTCGTCGTACTGCATAGCAACTTTAAAACAATAAACTGCTTACTAATCTTTTTCTAAGAGCGTATCAATTTGTTCTGTACTTCATTATATTGGAAAAATTCAGGTTTTTTTCAATGCATTTTTTGTAAGCTTACAAGTTGGAGTGCCATAAGAGCAACTAAGAAAGCAATAGATTTTTGAGGTTTATCAATGATTCTTTGGCGTGAAGAGAAGCAGTAAGCACCTAACAGGATGTCTGACTGAGTTTGTAAATTGTTTTGCTATGAGGTAAATGCAGAACGTTTTTAGTATCTGGTAATGCAAACATGTCAGGGCAAACTTCACTTTCCATATCAACATTTTTTCAGTTTAAACAACAAATCTCTTTTTTTATAATTTGCAAACATGAAAAGTACCTCCTCCACAAGTGGTTTACGGGTTGTTGTATAGTAGAAATAATAATATTCATAATAATAATACGGACTGGTCGTCATGTCCACAGACAGCGGAAGAGTCCCGTTGACAGGCTGACCATAGGTGTAGCTGTTGAAAAGAATTTGAGAATAGGGACCCTTGGAACACGTGAAATTTGAATGTCAATATAATGACGTTATTTTCTTTGACACGCTATGACGGTGTCTGACGAACTCGTTGTCTGGCTTTTAAATATCATTGATTTTTAGATTACTTGTTCAATATGGCGACCATGCGCTAAGGCATACAATTAAGCCTAAGATATTGCATGTCCTTGTTCCTGCTCGGGGAAAAGTGGCATAAATGCTGAAAGTATGACATGGGAATTAAATATACTTATGACGGTGGTAAGACGCCATAAAAGTGATTAATTATAGGAACAACTCCCGTCTCTGAAAGTGTGAAGCAATCAGCAATCAGACTCTCAATACCACTTTTTTGGGGATATGCTGAGAGCAGAAGGGGCAAATATGGGTCAATTTGAAAAGGAAGAGTCTGTGACAAGGGGACGTTACTGTACCGTCCAGAGGCCCAGATCAGGGTACTCTCCATTCTATATTCCCGTCTTTCGGCGTGATCAAGTGAAGGTTGGTAAATAATTTTTGGAATTCGCTAACAAATCTCCATCCCTAATATTACATTTACCATAGAACATGAAAACAATGAGTGCTTTCCTTTCCTAGGCCAGATCCAACCAGCACTTCTTCCCTTCTCTCTTCCGAAGCAAACTTATACTGGTTTTGGTTTGAATTTTTATAGCTCATGTTTTACAATTTTAAACTTAATAATATTGTTACGTTATTGCACAGAGCCTTTTCTCTCTTCAGACTGACTCTCTTTTCATAATGAGATTGAGTTCCTTACAAAATATTTTCAGAATAACTGCTACCTCAAACTTTTATTAGCGAAATATCTCAAAAAAAAACCTGAATAATAAATTTCAGCCAAAAATTCCTGCACCCACAGTACCTAAACTTGATTTTTATGTTTCTTTGCCTTTTACAAATGATGAAAATTTTTTAACTACATTGGGGCAGACTTTAAAGAGCAATTGGATCTATTTGAGATTTAAAGACACTGTACCCAACCTCATGTGTTCTTCGGTGGTTTATAAAGATTACTTACTGAGACGTAATCTCAGGACATGCAATGTCGGATCACCAAAAGAATGCTGAAAGTGTGAGTCGACTCTCATCATAGTACTTTGAGTAAAGAAGGAGTTTTCAAGATAAAGAAACATTCTAAACAGTGAATTTTCATTTCAAATGACGATTTTGAAAATCCTAAGCGCAAGCTGCTGATGAAACCTCTCTCCATATCCTCGGAGTCGTTAACCATCAAACAACTGGTTTCATCTTTTGAATAGTCAGTCTTCTCTGCCCCTCTGTTTATAGCTTAAGTTTCATCGTCCTTTTGGTTTCATCATTTTGAGGCGTTAGGTTGGTTTAGCAAATGTTTCGGTTCTAATATCTCATTTTAACATTAATGATTTATACTAAGTCTTATGTATTGATTTTAATTGTTTTACTTTTGCATTGTAGCCTGATTATTTTTTGGTTCTAAATATCTGAATATTTTGCATTAATGATTTATACTGAGTCTTATGTATTGATTTTATATAGTTGTTACTTTTGTATTTTAGCCCTGATGAAGAAGCCATATCTATCAAATATATATATGGAAATAGTTGAATATATATATATATATATATATATCCTATATATATATATTATATATATATATATATATATATATATATATATATATATATATATATATATATATATATATATATGAGTATATATATATATATATATATATATATATATATATATATCCCATATCTATATCTATCAAATATATATATATATATATATATATATATATATATATATATATATATATATTATGCTATATATATATATAAATAATCTGACAGGACCTCCTCATCTAAGATGCAGGAACAAAATTCCCAAAGCTAATCCCTGAGACTTTTCCTGCTTGTTTATTACTGAAAATCTAATGAGTACTCACTTGGCACATACAGACAGTACAATTTCAAGAGCAGTTGCAAGAACATAACGGGGTGCCTGAATGGTGAGCTGAATCTTGCCCAACACATATTCTTCACTTTGAAGCTTTGCAGGATGCACTTGTCTCTTCGGTCCTCACGAAAATCTGGTAGAGTGCCCTGCGAGGAATGAAATAATAAGTTCTCTTAGTTTCGCCTGGAAATTTCTGATCAGTCTTTCTGATTAATCTTGTTCTATCATTATTCGACAGTAAGAGAGCAACAATGGCTTGATAAAGGAGTTGTAAAGTATTTTGCACAAAGTTAGGGATATACTTCCCTCAGCGAAAAATGAAGACTACTCATTTGTCAGTACTATAAGATAAAAACTGAAATTACCAAATGCCCATTATCTGATCTTCGGAGAAATCCTTACCTCTTCCACTTCCTCAGCTAACTGAAAGCCCAACTGCAGTAGTCCATCTGGATTAGGAACGTTTTTCCACTGCGTCAGCCTCTTGCTTTTCGGCGACATGATCCAGATCTCTGGAATATCTTCATAGGAAACGAGACCTTTCGTTCCAGAAATGGTCAGAATGCGGAACCGCACTAACTGGCCCGGCATGTACAAATGTTTGTCGGTTTGTATAAAAGTCTGCATGATGGACGCAAGAATCAAGTTGCGTTTTTCGAAGATGGACGCATTGTTTATTTCTCCAGAAATTTCAAGTGCAGAAATATAGCTAATGTTGCTGGGAACTGTCACATTCACACAATGGTGTCCGCTTGCAGCTGTCAAAGTGAGAAAGGCATTGTTAGTTCATTCCAACTCGCTTTTCATACACTAACGTAAGTTGTACTTCTGGGGGGCAGCCGTAACTGCATATGACTACCACAATCCAACACGAAAATATCCATAAACTATATTTATTAAAATTATTAACATGAAGCAAGGAATTTTACAATATATATTAATGTTATAGAAAGTTTTCAGAATGCCCAACGATTTCTCGAAATGTAATCCTTTGAAAAGTTTCTTTAGGCCCAATACAATTCCATGATATAATATAATATTTGAAGTACGAATACCAGAATGTTTCCAACTTGAAAACAAATACGTCAACACTTGAAGTTTTCTAGTTGTTCTCTACAGAAAACAACTACAAAGGACCATATTACCAAATGAAAGATATCTGCACGCAAACAAACTAACAAGAAGTAGAGAGTTACCCGTTTGTTCTAGGTTGACCTGGGACACAACCTCCGAATCGTCTTTGAGCGAGAAATTCAATCTGATATCCGGTGAGCCGAGGAGGAAGACGCAGATGGATGCTTCCTGTCCTCTAACCCACTTCCTTGGCGTCGTGATTAAGTATGAGCTGAAATTTATTATTATTATTATTATTATTATTATTATTATTATTATTATTATTATTATTATTGCTGTGGTGAAGAAATCCAGAGTGGTGTAGATGTAAATATACATGTATATTTACGTCTACACCACTGGATTTCTTCACCATTTTAGTGATTCATGCTATTATTATTATTATTATTATTATTATTATTATTATTATTATTATTATTCTAAGTGTGTAAAAATTACTTTGAATAAGAATTAAATGACATAATATAAAATAATTATGAACAAGATATCTAATTTTTTACTTTCAAAACTCACTAAAAATCAGATTACTCCATTTTAAAAATATTGCTGAACATCTAAGAAAAAAGTACAATTAAAATTTTCTTTAACAAGAAAAGTTGTTGAAAGGTAGGAATACCCATTTTAACAAAATGTTCTGAAATACCACAGAACCTGCCAATATTTAGAGCAGTCCTTCTAGCCATCAATCATAGAATTTTTATTTAGAAGACAATCAATGTACCTGAGTTGACTATATTCCGTTAGTGTATCATATCACCCTTATTTAATATTCAACTTCTATCTTTACATAATGTTTGAACTATATTCGGTCAGCTGTGGTGCTATTTTATTTTTCCCTCTTTTTGTTTCGCCAGCGAGCATATTCTTCGATCGGAAGCTATTACCCATAGAATTTTTTGTATTGTTCTTTAAGTATACATTGCATTTAGGGGAAATATTATCGACAACTGCTGTAACCTCTGTTATGATTCTCATTCTCCCATAAGTGATACCTTCCTACTCCAATTTATCCTCACACGAAATATCCGACTACCCACATGAAAATGACAAGATTTTACTCTATTTATCATGAAAACCTGTTGATGAATAAGGTAGTTTTTAAACTGCTGTTCATCGTTGTTGCAAGGGAATGAATGATATAAAGCCAAGGGCAAAACAAGCGGCCTTACTCGGAGCAATCCCAGTCATAAGGACAGCACTGGAACTGCCGGATGAGTGGGCGACAATTGGGACCAGGCGGATCGGTGCAGTTTCTCGTGACACATTCGGTTTTGGTGGCGTTGCCGTCCGCGTGACAGCTGCACTTCTTGCAAGGCTCATCGGCTGGGCTCCAAGTGTCTCCAACGGCGTAGTACTGGCCCCTTGCCGATCTGCATGTTGTACTTGAAGGGAAACACGAAGTTTGGTCATATGATCGACCGCTTCAGAGAAGGATTTGAATGATTTTCTTGATGTCACATAAGTAATGGATAGGATAATGGCAAAATAACGCTCGTACAGAGCTCGGAAGTTCATAAACTAGGGTAATAAACCTGATGAATGGGTTAAAACCGCAACGATGTGAAAATAACCAGAAGATATGGTTGAAGAAATACTTATCGAAGGAACTCTGAGGAAACAGTCAGGGAAGAAATCTTTAGGCAGCGAAATTATTTTAAGAAAATCTGCAAATCAAAAGGAACTTATAATTTTTAATTAGGTGAATTCTACATTCAAGACATCGGCAGAAGTATACTAGCCGAGAACTGTTCCATTACCATATGCTAATTTCTAATTTTTATTATTACTGATTAATCATTTTCGTTTCGGCTAGGTTAGATATCATCCAAAACTGCGACTCCATATAGAAAATGGACTAAGGTGAGAAGATGAATCATTATTTTTTTCCGGTAAAGAAACAGGGAGGAAGAACTCAAGTTCAGGGAACCTGAACTTGAGTTCTTTATAAAAGCCTGTTAAAGTAAGTTCCGGAACATCGGAGTGAACAGAAAATTGATTTAGACGAAAACGCTTTCCATTCTGAAATCTCCAAGTGAACCGCAAACTGACAGAAACGACAAAATCTTAATTCTGTAACATCAAGAACAATCTTTCATAAACGACAACAGTACGAATAACTTACATTAAGACATAGGAAAGAGGATCGCAAATGCTGAAGATTCACATATTTAAAATTAAGATAAATTACAATGATAAAGATGCTGACATCTTACAATATGAAACTTCAAGATGAACCACAACCTGACAAAAATGCTAACATTTAAATTTCAAAACCTTAAAATTTATAGCAAATCAACAAAAAATGTTAAGATTACATTTGGAAAACTTCGAATGAAAAACACCCAAATTTATACAAATTATAACAGCCTAAAAAAAAAAATATCATGCAATTCTAACAAAACTAAGTGATTTCTCAACTAAGAGTTCTCATCTGATAACATGAACTCAGACTGATACAATAAAATAAAACACTTGCTTGTCCACAAAAATATTCATCACCTTTTGAGCTGCTTTTTCCACGGCACAATCTCTGTGAGTTTTTGGAGCAGTAATACTGATAATAAGAGCTCGTAGCAACTCTTGATGATACAGTTCTCCCAATAACTGTATTGGCAAGAACAATAGCTGGCCCTCTTGCCAGCTTTCAAAGGTGATAACAATTCCATTCGCTGACGTGTGTAGAGTGTGGAAATTTGTATACTTAACAGTACTGAAATCATATATACAGTATTTAGAAGCATATACATACACAACACATATATATTGCATACACTACACACACACACACATATATATATATATATATATAAATATTTACATATATATATATATATATATATATATATATATATATATATATATATATATATATATATATATATATATATGGCTGTTTGCAGAATCTTCTTTTTGTAAATAGTTATTTTGTTAACTGGGATTTGTTAACTATATATATATATATATAGTTAAACAAATCCCATAAATAACTATTTACACAAAGAAGATTCTGCAACCCGCAGCCATCAGTCAGACGGCGAATACGAATAAGTCTGGAGGACACTGGAATTCCAGTTTCCCTAAAAGTTGGTTACTGACACTCGACCTCGTGAGCAAGTTCAGGCGGATACGCCCACCAGACTCAAAAGCATGTGGGTTGGGACTGGAGAATAACCCTTTCATTTTAAAGCAGAATCGTTATTTCTATTTACACCAAAGTCATTTCTGTATTTTCTTTTCGTACTCCTTTAAAATGGGGTTTTTCGCAACCAGCGTCCACAGGATTAAAGACTGATAACAGATTTACATGATTTTGTCGTTTAAATTGTGTTTTGAGCTTCAAATTTCACAGAGCACTGCTACACTGCAGTCAAAAAGTAGTTAAGATGGCATTTTGGTTTTTAAAATCAGACACAAATGTATGCACCATACATACACACACACATATATACATACATATATATATATATATATATATATATATATATATATATATATTATTATTATTGATAATGTGTGTGTGTGTGTGTGCATGTATAAATATATACATAACTGATATTCAGCAATTTTGTTATTATAAAAAAAACTGTATAAAAAAAGAGGAATAGCACAGACTTTACAAACAATAAAACCTGCTTATATTTCGGTAATAATTTTGCAAAGTTGAATAAATTGCCAATAACACTAGGTTCCATTATCTTATTTGTTAAGAGATAATTGGTTTTCAACTAAAACACATTAATGGATGGTCCAGTGAATCTATTAGAAATTTCAGTGAAAATGTCCTCGCAAAAGAGGAAAATGACTGAAGTGTGACGTAACTCAAGTCTTCGTATCTTTCAGGGCCTATGGACCACCTCTCTAACACGAAAAACTTAAATTTTTAAAGCACATTTTCTCTTATTTCTTTTTATGAAAATGACATTGAAATTACTTACATTTGAGACTCCGCCGTCGTAGTCATAAACTTCGTTGATGACGTTCCCTCAGATTTTGAAATTTCCGTCCCTTCAGAAGTTATTGTCGTAGTCATAAAATCCGTTATTGAGGTTCCCTTAGATTCTGTCACCTCGATAGTTTCTGACGAACCACCACTGACTCCTACTGTAAAGATAATACCATATAAGGAATTATGATAAGTTTTACTTCGAACTATGTCTTATTTTAATATTCCTGACAAAAATTGCACGGAAAGCACGTCAAGGAAATGAGATGATTATTATACATTTTCCTCTGCCATCTGCACAGATTAAAATCCACACAATGGGATGATCAACATTTCATGTCTTTCTATTTAGTATTCTCAACAAATTATTCACAGTGCTACATCACATGATGATTGTTTTGATTTAAAAATCCTTCAGAGTTTAACACTGCTTTACCTTCTTTTTTTTTTTGGGGTTGGGTGGGGTTCGTTCTTCAATAAAGGATAGTTATGGAAATTCTGTGTCTTGACGTAAAAGTTATTCTCTCTCTCTCTCTCTCTCTCCCTCTCTCTCTCTCTCTCTCTCTAATATTCAAGAGAGAAACGTAATATAACCATGCTTTTCCACACATAAAGGGGCACCGGAAATATTACCTTTTAGTAACCTTTATATATCGCGTCTGCATGAATCTGATTTTCTGCACTGGAGAGTTAGATAGGACATTATATATATATATATATATATATATATATATATATATATATATATATATATATATATATATATATATATATATAGAGCTATATATATATATATATATATATATATATATATATATATAAATAATATATATAAGCATAGGCATGTGTTAGAGGGATTTCTATATCATTAATGCCAATGCATCTTGAGGATCTTGGATAAAAAAACAATCAAGCAAAGAAAAGCAATACAAGCAAGATTAAAGCAAAGTAGCATGCACAACCTCAGCCCCAGAGACAATGTAATCTGAAGAATTTATTCTTCTACAAGCTGAAAAATATCAGTATTAACAATAACTACAAGTTTGATTTTATACACGTATATAATATGTGGCTGAATCATTTTAATTTCTTCTGAGGTCTCAGTTAAAAGAAATTAGAAAGAATTTATAAATCACTTGCTTAAGACAAGACATTCTAGTGACGTGACCTTTCACTTCGCAATATTTTCCATTTTCCATTTATTCCATACTGAATGCTAAAAACTAAACTATTTGCGGCAGAAGTTAATTATAAAGCCCGTTTACATAAAGGAAACAAAACACCTTGAATCTAATGTAGTACAACCGGTACTTAGATTCCTCAGCAAACCTTGTTCTTCGTGGGTTCAATAACTTAGCAGCTTTCTCCAGCCATCATGCTTCAACGTATCTTCAAGCGCGCGATTTGCTTGTACGTCTGGATTCACAATAAATCAGTAATGTTCCTCTTTTAATTTGTTTCGTTCCGATTCTGGATCCGTGGCATCACCTGGAAGAATATTTAGAACAGTTAATTGCAAGGTGGTCAACATCAATTTCTGGGTAGAGTATTTTAGTCTCCGTGGTACGACACATCCCATACCTAAACTAGCAGATGGCCACAGAGGCTTATGTGAAAAGCTATTTTTTGTGTTTTGGAGAGAGAGAGAGAGGGAGAGAGAGAGAGAGGTAAAAAATGGCAATAATAACAAATATCACACTGAAAACTGGTAGGCCTATATATATGCAATGGTGAAATTAGATCAAAATATTTTCTAAGCAACCAAAATATAAATCCTGTAGCAGCAAAATAAAACCCTGCAGGCAACCATAATATAAACCTCTGTAGCATCCAAAATATAAACCCCATAGCATCCAAAATATAAACCTCAGCATCAAAATATAAACCCAGAGCAACTAAAATATAAATCCTGTAGAATCCAAATTATAAAACCTTAGCAACTAAAATATAAATCCTGTAGAATCAAATTATAAACCCAGTAGCATCCAAAAATATAAACCCCGTAGCATCCAAAATATAAACCCTGTAGCAACCAAAATATGAACCCTGTAGCAACCAAAATATAAATCCTGTAGCATCCAAAATATAAACCCCGTAGCAACCAAACTATAAACCCTGTAACCCCGTAGCAACCAAAATATAAACCCTGTAGCAACCAAAACATAAACACTGAAGCTACCAACCTTCGATCAGTGACTCCGACTTAAAGACAAATTATGCGCCACAAGGTTGGAATTGAGCATGCGCGCGCGGACACACACACACACACACACACAACAAACACAATATTATTTCGTATTTTTCCGGCAAAGATTAGGATAAGTGAATGTAAATAAGAATAAATGTTTAATAGAACCAACAACTTAAAAAGAAAACTCGGAATCATAAAAAGTTGAATGACAAAACTATCTGAGAAGGTTCTCAGGTTTTGTTATCAAATGTTTAAACTGAGACGTTACGGCTCAACTTATATATATATAAAAAACTACCTTCCATGCCGGAATCAAGTTTAAGTTTCACTTTCATGTTAACTTATTTGAGCACTTATTTAAGCTCCCAAGTGTACTATATTTCAAAAAGAGGTCGAAAGTTGTTACGAAACTTTCCTTTTTGGTTAGTATCTATCTGATCACTTGTTGGTGTTTATAGCTTTCGTTATCTCGGAGCAAATGCGTGGCAGGTGTTTCTTGATGATACAGGAACTGAAGCCCATCGAATGTAACAAGCAGGTGTTTGAAACACTGAACTGCGTCACTTTTTCTTTATCTCGTTGGACATCTGTAGGAAGCGTCCCCACAAGGACAAATCACGATGGCTCACGTAGGCATTTTACGGCGACTGAAATTGTCGGAGTAGTTAGAGGAATTTATTTCTGGTGATAGAAATTCATTTCTCGCTATAATGTGGTTCGGATTCCACAATAAGCTGTAGGTCCCGTTGCTAAGTAACCAATTGGTTCTTAGCCACGTAAAAATAAGTCTAATCCTTCGGGCCAGCCCTAGGAGAGCTGTTAATCAGCTCAGTGGTCTGGTAAAACTAAGGTATACTTAACTTCAAGGAAAAAATACTTTGTATTTGGAAGCCGGCATTAAAAAAATAAAACAAGGTTAAATACAACTGGAATATACAATTTAGGCCAAAAGCTAAGTGCTGGGACCTATGAGGTCATTTGCAGCTGAAAGGGAAACTGAGAGTACGGTTTGAAAGGTATTACAGGAGGAAAACCTCGCAGTTGCGCTATTTAAAACTGTTAGGAGACGGTGGAAATTAAGACGGAGGAAAGATAATACGGACGGGGGTGCAGTAAAAGGAATGAAAAGGGTTGCAGTAAGGGGCAGAAGCTGCAAAGAACCCTAAGTAATGCCTACAGCGCATCGCGCGAGGTGCACTGTTGGCACTACCCACCCGCCACCCCCTTAACGTCTGGTTTCAGTTTTAGTAATTAACAAACCAAAACCCCAGTTTTAGCTGAGATTGAGACTGGGTAATGAGTCGATCCTCAAAAGAACCGAAAACATTTCAGAACTGGAAGTCTTATTTCTTCATCTTCTTCACTTTCTTAGATCTCTTTGAGACTTCAAAAGTATTATTATTATTATTATTCAGTAGATGAAACCTGTTCATATGGAACAACCCGACAGGGGCCAGTGACTTGAAATTCAAGCTTTCACAGAATATGGCGTTCATCAGGTAAGGACTATACTAAGTCTCTTTGTCCATACTTAAATATTAATATTATTTTTAAAGTCTTGAGCCTTGTCGCTATGAACATCCGCGAATCACCGGCGCAGATATGCGCAAAACCTTGTTTAAATCTTAATCACTACGATCAACCTCACATTTAAAATAAAAGTTAGTGCTACCTTACAGCATTATAAACATTTTTTTTTAAATTTTCATTCCTAACTATTGAGGTTTCATTTATTTCATTATTACTATAATGCTCTTAGGATTCATTTTGCTTACAAATGAGAAGTGCTAAAACTTCAGGACTCAGAGAGAGAGAGAGAGAGGTAGGAGAGAGAGAGAGAGAGAGATCACTAATTGCTAGACAATATGTCATATTTTATTACACAGGGATCAGAGTTATATTTTTAATATTACCATACCATAATGTAAAAATTGAGAAAACTGTGATTATCATATAATGTTTGCTAATAGGTTTCTAACTTTGTTTAATGTTAGTCAGAGTAATTATTGAAATAAATCTTAAATTTTCAAGGTAAACCTTGACATTCCTAGCAAATAATTCATTTCAAGAGACCGGAAACCTGGTCCATTGTCTAAATTGTATTTGATATTGATGCTAATAACCATTTTTCTTTCCTATGGTTCACTAATTATATGTGTGTAAAAGTAATTTCCTTTATATAACAAAAATAAGAAGCCTAATATTTTCACCGATCACTGAGAAAAGACGACATGTGTATGAAAATATTTTAATTTGTTACTGATAGTGAAAATATGAGTAACTCAATTATCTTTTTTACACTTTATAAAACAAATATTTTTTTGTTCAAGAATTCGAAAAAGGCTTAATGTTTAAAGACAGTTTTTACGTTTTATATCAGTCAAGGTATAACATTTCCACGAAGGTAAGAAAACACCTGTACAATTAATAGACAAATAATAGTGATTTCGAAAATATGTGTCAAAGATTTATTACCACTTACATCAAGATAATATCAACAAGTAAAGAGAAGAATTTAACAAAATATAATGCTCAAGCATTTTACTATTTTAGATAAGGTAGTTGGTATTGGCGTTAAAGTATGTAGTTCTAACATTACAATAATAATAATAATAATAATAATAATAATAATAATAATAATAATAATAATAATAATAATAATGATGATGCATAAAATCTCATAATAGCATGAGTCACTAAAATAGTGAAGAAATCCACAGTGGTGTAAACATAAATATATATTAGAAATATATGTATAAACGAAAGCTTTCGAGAACCTGCTCGATTCTCCATGTCGAGTAGGTTCTCGAAAGTTCGTTTGTATATATATTTCTAATATATATTTATTTATACTGTGGACCTCTCCACATAATAATAATAATAATAATAATAATATGTGTATAATAATAATAATAATAATAATAATAATAATAATGGATTTATTTATTGGATTATCAATATACAGTTTATAAACATCTTTACTGATGCAATACCGACAGAAAACATATTTTTAGTCGGAGACCTTCAAGTCAAAGTCTGTCAGAGATAAACAACACCGGTTGCGAATGCTGGACAGGTGTTCACGTGGGTGTGACTTTCAGCAGGGTAAACACCTGTTACTTTGATTGTTTCTGAAGAACTTCGAGAGGAGGAGAAATGCAACAGACTGAAAGCAAAGGGACACTAAACAGACTGAGAAACAGACGGAAAGAACAGGTAAAGCAAGTTTTATGGAGAGATGCAGAGTGTTAGATGACGTACGAGATAAAATGTATCATTAAACAGAAATGAAATTCAATTTTGTTTACTGTTAAGATTTGGGGCAAGAAGAAAGAAGAAGAAGATGAAGGAAGAAGAGAAGAAGGAGAGAGAGAGAGAGAGAGAGTGGAGAGAAAAAAGACCTGAGTAAAAACCTTAAAACTGAATTAACTACGGAGAGAAATCTTCACTTTAAAGAAACGTACTTTCAAAAGGGATAAATTAAATGATACTGTATTATATTTTGTTGCCTTTTAAGTTATTCTAACGCGAAGTGAAGTTATAATTTATCGTATTATTTGTAGCCCAGTATGTGAAAGTTCAAAGCGCGTTGCCTGCACTCAACTGTCATGGCAGAGAAGTTCGCCTCTATTCTAAGACCCAGAACCTGAATTGAAAGGGATCATGCCAAAGGATTATGTGCTGCAAAGACGAAACCTGCTTAAACATTTCTAGATAAAAGGGCGTGAACGTGGTCGTCACCGTAGATTCTTACTTTGCGTGGAATAGGGTCAGACCCTCGTCAAGACAGGGCACTTTTCAGATATAATTTCCTTTGGGTATGACTTATTCCTAGAGTGTAGTGAATTCGGTACTGACGGGCTATTTTGGTGTTTGGTGTTCGAAAGCATAAAAACAGGAAACATTTAAGCCTTGTGATCAAGCCCCCAAGAGGATGTCGCGCAATTGAAACTTCTGAAGTTCAAGCGAAAATGCAACGCATTACTACCCTAATACTATTCTTCTCACATTTTGATACATTTTTATCTATTTATCAGTTTATTTTTTAATAAGTTGTATCTCTTCTTTCTGTATTTCTCTTTACTCCCTCTTAAAAAAAAAAATAAATAAATAAACTTCTCCCTAATGAACACCACATTCTTTGGAAGCTTGCGAGTTCTTCATTGGCGGGGTGGGTAGAGCTTTCAGCTAGCACGCTGTTGGCTCAACGTTCGACTCTCCGAGCGGCCAATGAAGAATTAGAGGAATTTATTTCTGGTGACAGAAATTCATATCTCGTCATAATGTGGTTCGGATTCCACAATACGCTGTAGGTCCCGTTGCTACGTAACCAATTGCTTCTTAGCCACGTAAAATAAATCTAATCCTTCGGGCCAGCCCTAGGAGAGCTGTTAACCAGCTCAGTGGTCTGGTTAAACTAAGATATACTTAACTTTTGGATGCTTGAATTTTAAGTCATTGGCCCCTTTAGTGGACTTGTTCCATATAAATTGGTTTCATCTTCTTAATAATAATAATAATAATAATAATAATAATAATAATAATAATCAATGAAGAACCAAGTATATAACACTTAAAATCCTCTACTCCCCTAACCTAATGCCCATCTTATTTAAGAGACAACGTAAGGCTTACCACAGAGAAAAGAGAAAAAATAAGCACCATAGCGTATAAGAATGCACCATGCTGATCTCGCCATTACAAATCTGCAGTTATGCTCATTATTATAAAAAATAGATGGTGCCGCCGTAATCGAATTTCCTGTAAAGCATATAATGCTATATGAAACTCTCAGCTACGCTCAGTTGCTCCCAGCATGAGGCAGAGTGAAGGTGCGTCGGTGACGCCTCGTGAAAGCGCTGCCAGACGCGCGATCCATGGCTAACTTTAACCTTCAATAAAATCAAAACTACTGAGGCTAAAGGTCTGCAATTTGGTATGTTTGATGACTAGAGGGTGGAAGATCAACATACCAATTTGCAGCCCTCTGGCCTCAGTAGCCTTTAAGATCTGAGGGCGGACAGGCAAAGCCGTCACAATATTTTTCTTTTACAGAAAACTAAAAGCCAAAGCAAATCACGGCGAGACCTGAACTGAAGGAAATCATTCATATTTAGCAGAGATGCAGTGGACTCTTCTTGAGTCAAGGCTGCTCCATCACTTCACAGATATACCTCAAATGAATATAAAAATTCAGCCTGATTAAATTCCAATTTCCAAATGGAAGCAATAACATTTCTGGCAAACAGACAGACACACTTACAGACATAACACTTACAAAGCGCAAGAGAGATCGACCAAGAAAGATTAATATGTGAAAACTCCTTACAAAAAGACACACACACACATGCATACATACATACATATATATATATATATATATATATATATATATATATAAATATATATGTACAAGCGTTAAGCTACAAATGTCGTTAATATCCAATTCGCTGTACCTCGGAAACAATATGTGTATATATATGTATACCGAAGGGGAATTGTAATTTATAAGTAGTTCTTCGTCTCAAGGGCTTGAAATGCAAGCCGAAGTTCTCGTGTTCGGCTGTTCAAGCCCGTGAGACGACGAACTACTTATCAATTATCATTCCCCTTCGGTATATATACATATACATATAATATTTCCGAGGTAGAGCGAATTGGATATTAAACATTTGTAGCTTAAAGCTTGTCTATAAAACCACAGTGATGTGATAAAATTCATTCAATACAAATTCATTTCAATGTATACATACATAATACATACATACATATATATATATATATATATATATATATATATATATATATTATATATATATATATATATATATATATATATATATATATATATATATATATATACAATCATGAAGCTACAAGTAATAAGCAATATCGAAATTCGCTACCTCCGGGATTTCTCCGGAGATATCCTGAGGCGCGTGAATTTCGATATTAAGCGACATTTGTAGCTTCATGATTGTATATAAATCACGGTGTGATAAAATTTCATATATATATATATATATATATATATATATATATATATATATATATATACAGTATATATATAAACATATATATATATATGTATATATATAGACAGATAGATACAGATACATACATAACGAAGAACTGTAACGTCTGTTTACCTTATGGAATGACTATGCAAAACTGGCCTCAGTGGAGGTCTTTCTTATCCCTACTTCCCCTATTCTGAGGAACTTCTCAGCAGGTTAACAATTCACGAACAGACGGAAACCTTCCCTTCAGGCAAGCAGGCGAGAGAACACACTGCCATTCCAAAGACGAGAATTGAACGCAGTCTGATGCCTTTTCTATTCTGCGAGCGCCGAACACACGATAAATCACACCTGTGCTGCAGAGATACACATCCTTCTGGCCTATTTTAGTTGCTAGTCACACAGTGCCACCCTCATCACGCCACCCTGGGAAAAGTACCTTGTGATGATATTCATTTAAAATCTGTCAACGTTTTTTACAGAAATCTCTCCTCCCCCGACCCAACACACACACACAAATCTAGGCCAAATATAACAATATGAACTGGGTAGACGTCGAAATTAAGGATAACATTAAACAATCAAAAACTTCTTTCAGTTTTCTCTGAAGATGCAGAGGAACCCACAAGATTCTTGTGTATTGCCTGGTAATATAGTGAATATTGTGCAGTTATTTTTCCATTATATTATTATTATTATTATTATTATTAGAATTGTGTGTGTATTATTATTATTATTATTCAGAAGATGAACACTATTCATATGGAACAAGCCCACCAAAGGGGCCATTTACTTGAAATTCAAGCTTCCAAAGAATATTAAGGTGCTCATTAGGAAGTAAGAGAAGGTAAAAGGGAAATACAGTGAAGAGATCTCACTTATTAAAATGGGAAAAGAATAAATCAATAAATCAATACAAGACCCAAAGAGCCTCCAAGGTTACTGCAACTAAGCAGAAAAATGAACCTCGATTGAGCAATATCGGTGAACCGATTACTTAGAAATTCGTTAACAATACACATGTGATTAGGTTCAACAATACACATGTGATTAGATTCCATGGCACCACTAAATGTCAGTAGATGTCTTCATGTGTTATAGTTTCGAAAAACGGCAACTGCAAAAATTATTATTATTATTATTATTATTATTATTATTATTATTATTATATTATTATCAAAATAGGTTTACCAGACCACTGAGCTGATTATCAGCTCTCACAGTGTTAGCCAGAAGGATTTATTTTGACTTGTATATAAATATATATATATATATATATATATATATATATATATATATATATATATATATATATATTTATTTTATTTTGTCACAAAGTTGCAATTTTTCTAAACTTTCATGATTGGGTCAACAGCAAATGTTATAGCATCTGACAAAATTTCGCTGATGGATTTATTTCCAAAACTTGACAGTCGCTGCTGATTGTACAGTACTTTGGACAATCACACAGTCGATGTTCAATCGCTATCACTGCTTTACATTCAGAGCATTCAAGAGCAAGTTATGTGGGTTATTCATTGGTGTGTTAGAGGAGAGTGGCCTATTCAGAGATGTGTCAGTAAATAAAAAAGTAAAAAAATTCGCCGAAGTTTCTTCGGCGCAATCGAGTTTCCTGTACAGCCGCTACAGCGTATAATCAAGGCCACCGAAAACAGATCTATCTTTCGGAGGTCTCGGTGTAATACTGTATGGGCAGCGGCTCATGAAACTTTAACCATGGCGCGGTGGTGGCCTGTCCTATATAGTTGCCAGAAGCACGATTATGGCTATATTTAACCTTGAATAAAATAAAAACTACTGAGGCTAGAGAGCCGCAATTTGGTATGTTTGATGACTGGAGGGTGGATGATAAACATACCAATTTGCAGCCCTGTAGCTTCAACAGTTTTAAGATCTGAGAGCGGACAGAAAAAGTGCTGAGAAAATAAAGTGCGGACGGACAGACAAAGTCGAAACAATACTTTTCTTTTACTGAAAACTAAAAGAATAGGGTAACCGAAAATATTCTAAATATTAATTCCCTTACACTTCTCTTTTCCTGCCATCAATACATTATGACTTCAAACGCAATTCCGCTCCCATCTGCATAGTTTCACAAGACATTTTGTTGAACGAATGGCCAAACGCGAATATCGTACACCGAATGTCACATTCTCTATTCGCTGGCGTGAAAAACGATCCGTTGTAATCTTCCTCCTCTGAACACTCGAAATTGTTACCAAGAGAGTCGTAAATAAAATTTACTGCTGTTTGCCACGAAAGAAAGATTACGATATTTGCTCAGGCGGTGAGCCTCACAAGTAATAAAAACTTATTTTCTGGTTTTAATCGATTTCACTCCGGTTGATAAAAAATAGCGTAAATGTCATTCTGAAAAGTAAGATTCACTGATATATATATATATATATATATATATATATATATATATACACACACACACATATATATACTGTATATATATGAGGGAAATATAAAAGTACTATGTCATTACTCCTCACTAATTGTTGAGTAAAATCCACAATGAAGTTCCTGTTACAAAACACAGTGTATTAAAATATATATATATATATATATATATATATATATATATATATATATATATATATAAATATATAAATATATATATATATATATATATATATATATATATATATATATATATATATATATTTTTAATACACTGTGTTTTCTAACAGAATTTCTCATTGTGACTTTACCTAACACACACACATATATATATATATATATATACACATATATATATAATATATATGTGTATATATTATATGTATATATATATACATACATATAATGTGTGTGTGTATATGCGTGTGTGTTTGTGTCTGTGAACGCGTCTGTGTATATCTAAACACGCATCTTTGCAAGCCTCCACCATGCTTTGAGGATGCGTTACATTTTAATCAACTCCTGCTATTTTAGATATTTCTTGTCAAAAGGGCGAGTCGGTAAAAACCTTGACTTAATTAACTTGGGAGTTTGCTTTTCGTCGAAACCTTTCATTCAGAGCTTCAATATATTCAATATTTCCTTATCGTGAAATATCTTTCATGGGAAGTAATATTTTCTTAAAGGGAAACCTGAACATCAGTACACATTATATTTTCTTCTCAGAAATTCTCTATAACGTTGAGGCTTATTGTTCAGCTCCATGCTATTATTTCATTAATTAATTGTAGACAGCATTCTTCATCGCTCTTCATATTTCATTCCTTGCTTCGCTTCATATATGAACAAAAAACTTGCACTGTTTCATTCTCAAATTATCACTACAGGTGAACAAAAACTTTCTGTTACAATGTTGCATTTATATGTATATATATATATATATATAGTATACATATATATATATATATATATATATATATGTATATTTATGTATAAGGTATGTACATGCGTATCCTTTGCAGGGTGATAATTGCTCCACACTCGACCATTAAACTAAAAAAGCTGCGAAACGCCGCGGACTATTCCCGGAAAAACATCTTGACAGAGGCAGAGCCGAAATGAATGCAAAGCGGTTTTCAGCCGAGCCGGAGAAGGCAAACACTTGGGCGTAAAATTACCTGGGAAAGTGTTTAATTGCCTTTCCAATTTCGCCGTTTAATCACCTTTTGTAATTCGACTCATGAACGTCGAGAAGCCTAATGAGTCAGCTTTCGAGGTAAGGGAGGGAAAGAAGTCCTTTTCACTGGCCTTTCACTTCAGAATGACATTAATAGATTTGATGTCAACATTTTTTTGTCGTTATAACACTCAATACCAACTTTGCCGTTTGTTAGCGTTTTACACAAAAAAAACCTACTCAGACCTCTCTCTCTTCCTCTGCGTGTTCTGGTATTAATACAGGTATAAGAATCTCTTGCTTAAAGAGCATTATGAAGCTTCAGCATACAGGATTGTTTCAGGTGGGTGTGATTATTGGATTATCTTGGCATGAATTTGTTTGCAGAAAGTTCATGTATTGTACTTAGTGGCCCATTGCTTACCTAAGCGTAAGAAGGATTTATTTGTGTAGTATACATGTATATATATATATATATATATATATATATATATATATATATATATATATATATATATATATATGTGTGTGTATATATCTATATATATGTGTGTGTATGTATACACACACCTATATATATTTATATTTGTGTGTGTGTATATATATATATATATATATATATATATATATATATATATATATATATATATATATATATATATATATATATATACTGTGTGTGTTGTGTGTGTGTGTGTATCATAATACTTTGTGAAATGTCATTATACTTTGGTACATCAGAAAGAAAATAACAAAAAAATATAAAAAAGTAAGATACTGAATGCCTGCAGAATCATTTCCAACGACCCCAATTACTTCTCCGGAAAGATAAGGTATAAGCTCAAGTCGAGTAATTTCCAGGAAGAGTAAACTTTGGAGCTAATTAAGGTCTGCCTTCTTAGAAGGAAGGAGAAATGCAGGGAAGTCTAAACGTTTAAAAGTCTGCCTTCTGTTAGAAGCATCGATGTTAAAGTTTCTTTCATTTATTTCAGTTCTGGTATTGATGTTATTCATTGGAATCATTTCCTAACCAGATTTCTACAAACAATGAAGTGGTTTCCAGAGAAGAGTTGGGCAAAGATCCCTTCTAAATAAATTGTAAAGCTGGATTAGACAAAAGTTCTTCCAGAGGCCATCTATGTCAGACTGCTCAGACCTCCTGTGAATTTCTCAGGCCCATTCCAAGTTACTGAGAAAGCTCAGTGTCACAATCAAGTTCAGAAACTTCCGTAATTCACCAGCTGTCTTCCACGTATTGCTTACTTATTGAAAAACAATATTACTGTTCCTATGATCTTACCATGCATCGGCATCATCATCATATTCAGGTATTAGTTCTGTTATTACTTTGTAAAACAGAAAAAATAGATTTAGTTAAGTCTGCATTTTTTATAATTCCCTTGGCAGCAAGTTGTATCTAAATCTTCTCTCTCTCTCTCTATAATGGCATACAAAATTTTCAACAATATAATTTATTCTTTCAGCTTTTTGAGACCTGGTTACTTTCCCCAACAAAACAAATTTAGTTTACCAATTGCTTATTATCAGGCTTCAAGAAATTCAAAAATGACTGAAAAAGATAAATCTGAAATGTTTTCTGATTCAAAATGCATAGTCTTGATAGTCAACCATCACGTTGACAATTTGATTTCGTTATTGAAACAATTCCCATGTAAGCAATCATTGCACTGATTTCATTTGAACCTGATGAACGATAGTGCCTTAAATATTCCGCGTATTTGAAATGTACTTATGACATTTTTCAGTTATTTTGGCCATGAAGTAAAAATTTCTTCATTTCTAATATTGCATTGACAACAGTAGCTGTTATTATTGAATGGATAAGAGTAAGGTTCGTTGTCCCAGAGATTTAATGTTACGATTTTTTGCACTTTAATCATCAAAGATTTGTCTAGTATTTGTCAGTTCCTATCTTATGAAATTAGTGGGCATATCATAATCATCTACATGTGTCATTTTTCTCAATTTTGATTTGATAGAACATTTACAATTGTACTGAAAAATAATACATTTGCACATACATGCATTTTTTTCTGTGTGGATCGAATTATAATTATAAAATGCTTGACTCTTTATTTTATAGAATAAGTGCAGTTGTTGCCAGTCGAAACATCACTACTAACCTAATACATCTTGCTCATTTGAATACATTTTTATCTATTCATCTGTTTGTTATTTTTTAATAAATGGGACTCTTCTTTCTGTATTTCCTTTCCTTCTCTTAATTTCTTCCCAATAAACGCCATATCCTTTTAGGCCAGATTTCAGTCAGTGGCCCTTTGGTGGGCTTTGTTTTATATAGGTTTCATTTACTGAGTAGTAATAATAATAATAATGTACAATAATCATCATCATAATCATCATCATCATCATAAATCAATCATCATCATCATCATCATCTGTCATCGAACGAACTTTTTTTTTTGAGGTTTTTATGATGAAAACGACCAGTGTCAGAAAATAAAAGAAGGCCAAATGACGAGCTCTGAACAGAAAGCGATTTATAGCCACCAAATCACAGCGTCCCATAAATAAATGATAACAGACGCCCACTTAACAAACAAAAAAGATAAAAGGGTGTATTGATTAACGTCGTTTTTCCGTATGATTTGCGCAGTAAATAAATGCCTTTACTGTGTAGGAATATCAGAGGTTCTTCTAACAAACCACTCCCCTGCAGATAAGTACCTGAAGTGTCATTATAAATCTTATGATGGAATTATGGGTTATTAGAGAGAGAGAGAGAGAGAGAGAGAGAGAGAGAGAGAGAGAGAGAGAGAGAAAGAGAGAGAGAGAGAGAGAATTCTATCTTCTATTTGTATTTTTATCTGCTTAGCTCTCTACAGTAGTGTGTGTGTATATATACATATAGATATGTAGAATATTTATACATATGAGTAATATCTAAAAAATATATTAGATATATATAAATATTTTTTATATAAATATCTAGAGTTTCTCATGCCTCTCTCTCTCTCTCTCTCTCTCTCTCTCTAAACCTCTCTCTCTATATATATATATATATATATATATATATATATATATATATATATATGGAAAGAAAGAGAGACTATCATTATCCAAGTACAAGAAAATGAACCTCTTTGATTGCACTTTTCCCTATTGTTTCACATTCTGTTTTTAACCATTTTATTTGTTTAGAATAAATTCAGTCCCAAAGCACAATGAATTACTGACTGCCTCAAACATTTATTCCAAGTTTTATATAAATAAGCTTTTCATACATGACATCACAAACCTCACTGGTTATTATTACGAACGCAACTCGTTTCAGGAAACATCAGAACCGAGAATGCGATATTTTTTTTAAAATTTTGTCTTTTGTGTGTCTACCTCCCTTCATCTTAGATGTTAATTTCATTATGTTTATAGGAAGAAAACTTAAACGGCTGGGATATTAAACCACGTTCATTCAGGAACGAATCAGCAAAAATATGTCTAATTAAAATCACCTCGAAAAATTTCTATTAGTTATTTATTTTTCATTCATTTATTTATTTTGAGAACCAGTGCAGCTTTGCTTTTAAGAGGGTAAATTCCATGCTCAAGAGAGGACTCAGGTGATCACCCTAGCATCTCTCAATGCCTTGCCCAAAGAGACCTTAGCTCTCTAATGGAATAAAAATAGGGCAGGAAATGAGGCTGTGAAAATCAATAGAATGAATGACAGACAATATGCAAATATCTCATCATTTCAATGACTATCACTTCATTAAATTGTTCTTATTTTCTTCTCTTTAATTATATTATATCTAATGAAATGAATAAAAGAATGAATAAAAATGTCCTTCAGTCATCGAACGGACGATCTAAATTCAGTTTGACACGGAAGCGAGTTTCATTTCAAGATATAGAGACCAATCGTGTTTTTGGTTTTTTGAAGCAACATCCCTCAGATAAAAATCGTCAATGATATTTCTTACAATTCTTTGGTTCGCTCTCCTTCTGAATTTTGGCAGACACACGAAATAAATAAACTGACACCAAAAACTGATCTGCCGTTCACATGAGATCTACTCGTCCCTTCGGCCCCTAGCTGCAACTCCTTTCACTTCTTTTACCCTACCTCCGTTCACATTCTCTTCCTGCCGTCTGACTTTCCACCCTCTCTAACAATTGTTTCGTGGTGCAACTGCCGGGTTTTCCTCCTGTTACACCTTTCAGACCTTCTTGCTGTCAATTTCCCTTTCAGCGCTGAATGACCTCGTAGGTCCCAGCGCTTGGCCTCTGGCCTAAATTCTATATTCTATTCTATTCTATACCAGTATGAAACGGATAACGTACAAAAATCGAAATGAACCTGTCCTCAAGCATTTTGATGGAAGCAACACTTTTTTTAATCGAGTTCTGATCTACGATAGCAATTATGGGCGAATATCGTGCATCTGATAATTGCTTGTACCGAAAGAGCAATTATCGCTAATTAGCGAGACTCGAACATCTAGTCGTAATAATCGGCGAAAAAATGAGAGAGAGAGAGAGAGAGAGAGAGAGAGAGAGAGAGAGAGAGAGAGAGAGAGAGAGTTCTTTTCCTTTGGACGATTTATGAGACGGAAGCTGCCAACGGATCATTTCGAGCCCTTTCACGCGTGATGAAAAGAGAGGCTCTCATTATGTTCCTCTCCAATTACCTAATTTCTTCTCTGAAAACTCAGAGGAAAGTTCACTCATTTGACATTTAAGTGTCATATCTTTTTAGGATTATCATCCAATGGATTATTCATGATTTGCTGTCTCCAACGGACGTAACTAAGATAATACATAACTAATTAATATATATATATATATATATATATAGAAAGAGTATGTATATATATATATATATATATATATATATATATATATATATATATATATATATATATATATATATATATATATTCCACACATATTAGTCATACTTCTTCAGTGAGATTAATTAGTTATGTATTATCTTAGTTACATCCGTTGGAGACAGCAAATCATGAATAATCCATTGGATGATAATCCTAAAAAGATATGACACTTGAATGTCAAATGATATATATATATATATATATATATATATATATATATATATATATATATATATATATATATATATATATATATATATAATCTCTCTCCTATACAATTATATTAGGATATATCAGCGCAAATTCAGCACTAATGATTTTCTGTCGTATGTTTTCGATTTTTGTAGCTTTTTCTTTACGTTGTCGTCTGCTACCGTTCGGTATATGCCATTTTCAATTATTTCAGTTTTACTTATGCTCTTTTAGTGTTACACACTTTTTACTCTTATTTATTCGTACATTATTATCTTTTTTATTTTGTTGTTATTCACTGTTGGTTTCTTCACAGCAACGGAAAATTCTGAAGATTCTATATACCGATTACAACAGTATTTGTTGCAGCACGCAGTCAAGCAGTGACACAGTGACGTCGTGAATGTTTTGGCCAATCATAAGATTAATAGACAGGCCCGCGTCTCCTGATTGGCTGTTTCTCTTTTCGAGTAAGCCATGTGTCCCGTCTTCAAGGACTTCGGAGATCCCTTCTCGCCCTTTGACTCCTGTTGGACGATAAGACGTACTGTGATGCCGTCTGGATGTTTGGGGCAAGATTCTGCGATTTCATCGATACCGCTTCTGCGACAATCACACTGCAGTTGGTATTTCCTTGTTTGTTTGCTGTCGTTGTTTCTACTAGTTCGTCTACTGATAATCTATTGTCATGCCATTCAGAAGTTATATACATATACTCATATACATATATATATATAGATGTATATATATATATATATACATACACAGCATATATATATACATATATTTGTGTGTGTATCTATAATATCGTTCCATAACTACGAAAAAATTGTGTATTTTGAGCTCGGGGCCTGTACTAAGTTTGTTCTCTTTTGTTTCTCTGTGCATTTAATTCAATTTAATTCAACTTTTGATATATATATATATATATATATATATATATATATATATATAATATACATATATATATATATCATATATATATATTTATATATTTAACAGTAAAAAAAGATTCAAGTTAATCCTTACACCGTTTGATCAGGTATTACGTGAAACACATTGAAAATATTCCAGCATGCTGGTCTCATATTATAATTATCATTATCATCAAAATAGTTTTACCAAACCACTGAGCTGATTGTCAACTCTCACAGGGGTGGACCGAAGGATTTGATTTTACCTACATTCCTCTTTTTTATATTTTGTCATTTAAATTACAGACTTTCAAAGACTTTACAATTGGACTGATTGGGAATGTTGAAGTTTCTGCTGGCCTCATATTCCTGGCATAAACAAGAGGAGAGAATTGAGATCCCAAAAACCTTTCCATGTTTTAGAGCATTTACTTTGACATCAAAGGACATGACTTCTCTTTCTCTTCTCTCTCTCTCTCTCTCTCTACGAACTTCTCTACTGACATTCTGACCAGGAAACCTTTTCGCCAGGGCATTGCTCGCGAAATTGAAAGGGTTCACTTTCGACTTGAATTTTGCTTGCCCACATATTTATTCTCTTTGCTGGGGCATGAGAATGGTCTACGCTGAGAATTTCTCTTCAAATCACGATTTTACTTCATGTGTACTAGGTTTGTGATTTCAATCAAAATTAATTTATTTGTAAAGATACATACACACTTTTACAATATATTATATAAATATATATACTGTATATATCTCTCTCTAAATATAATATATTTATATATATATATATATATATATGATATATATATATATATATATATATATATATATATATATATATATATATACATATATTGTACATATACTGTATATTATACAGTATATGTATGTGTGTACATATACCTTTTTCCTTTTACTTATCTAATAATGGTAGTGCACATACATTACTATAAGGCTGTCTAGACATTACTTGGCCCTCCAGTCACAGAGTTTTGTAAAATTGGGACGAACTAAAGCTTAAAGGAAAAGTTAAATATTTACGGAAATAAAAGAAAATAGAGATTGTCTTATATATCGATGAAATTTGACTTGAGAAATTTCGTTTCACACGTCTATATAGATTTGGGCTCATTTTGGAATATAATGATAATAGTAATGATGATGATGGTATTATTATTATTATTATTATTATTATTACTATTATTATTCATAAAAATCTCATAATAGCATGAGCCACTAAAATGGTGAAGAAATCCAGTGATGGAAGTGTAACTATATATTGGAAATATAAGTACAAACGCGAGCTTTCGAGAACCTGCTCGATTCTCCTTCTCAATAGAGAAGGAGAAAGTTCTCGTTTATATATATATATATATATATATATATATATATATATATATATATATATATATATATATATATATATCTACCTTTACACCGCTGTGGATTTCTTATTTCTTCACCATTATTATTATTATTATTATTATTATTATTATTATTATTATTATTATTATTATTATTATTATTATCATTATTATACCCTCTCTGTGAATAAATTATATACTTCTCAAACCCACACACCCGATAACATTAAACAAGTAAAAAATGTGCCGAAGCTTCTTCGGCGCAATGGAGTTTTCTGTGCAGCATATAATCAAGGCCACCGAAAGTAGATCTATCTTTCGGTGGTCTCGGTATAATGCTGTATGAACCGCAGCCCATGTAACCACGGCCCGGAGGTGGTCTATTATATATCGTTGCCAGAAGCACGACCATGGCTAACTTTAACCTTGAATGAAATAAAAACTACTGAGATTACAGGGTTGCAATCTGGTATGTTTGATGATTGGAGGGTGGATGATCAACATACCAATTTGCAGCCCTCTAGCCTCAGTAGTTTTTAAGATCTGATGGTGGACAGAAAAACGTGTTGACAGAATAAAGTTGACGGACAGACAATGCTGGCACAATAGTTTTCCTTTACAGAAAACTAAAAAGCGTACACGGCGTTAAAGCTATTTACGGATCCATAGTAAGTTCCAGTATTAATCTGAACTATTCTTAATCTCTCAGTCTGACCTTATTGATCCTCACTGCCTTATACACTTTACAATTAAGATACATTATTAGAAAGAAACGCTAACCCAACATTCATCACTCCCCGTTCTATTGGTGCCTGAATGTATGAGCCCTCAACGGCAAAATTTATTCCTGCTTCAACATAAAAGGAAAACGGAATGGAATGGAATACAGAATTTAGGCCAAAGGCCAAGCACTGTAGCCTATAAAGTCATTCAGCGCTGAAAAGGGAAATTGCGATTAGAAAGGTCTGAAAGGTGTAACAGGAGGAAAATCTCGCAGTTGCACTATGAAACAACCGTTAGGAGAGGGTGGGAAGTAAGATGGGAGAAAGTGAATCTGAATGGAGGCATAGTAAAAGGAACGAAAGGGCCTTAAGTAATGCCTACAGCGCACTACGTGAGATGCACAGACGGCATTAACCCCTTAGGGGGCCAACATAAAAGGAAAACGGAAATTTGCAATTTTCGTCAAGTGGGCGTTGTAATAGGCGACTTACTGTCGACTTCCAATTTCGATGTTTTGCTTTCAGGCATAAAGCTGAATCATCACAAGGAATATTTTAACGTTTTCGCATGTTCAAGTTAAACTATCAAGGTTTTCGAGTTTAACAAAAAAACAAGTAAAAAATGCGCTGATGTTTTCTGTACAGTTTTATCTTTAAATATATATACATATACTTATGTGTGGATATGTTTCTCCATTTCAAGACTCATGCTACTAGAGTATTGTTTAATAATAATAATAATAATAATAATTCGGTGAAGAGAAAGTTCAAAGCGGTTATATCATTAAAGCCTCCCTCCGGATTCAGCAATTAAAGCAAACCTGTGCGAGTAATTAAATGAATCTAACCACGCTCAAAATATGTAATTAGAAAGGAAGAGCATTCCTTAATGGTAATTACAGCCTATTATTTTCTCCGAAGGCTCGTGAAGCACGCCTGTGCTTCGGAGTTATGAAATGGAATCTCTGAAGAGAGAAATGGAACATAATATCATAATGGGAAGTCGAGACTAGTACTTGTTATTACTTATTTATTGTTCTTTCGTTAGTAACTTTACTGAATGAATATCATTATTCAACGTGGTTTTTTCATCTTCCGCGGAGTAGAACGCCCATAAAAAGAAACAAGCAAAAAATGAGCAATCCAGTTTTCCGTACAGCCGCTACAGTGAATAATCAAGGCCACCTAAAATAGATCTATCTTTCGGTGGTCTTGGTATAATGCTGTACGAGCCGCAGCCCATGAAACTTTAACCACGGCTCGGTGGTGGCCTGTCCTATATCGTTACCAGACGAACGATTATTGCTAATTTTAGCCTTAAGCAAAATAAAAACCACTGAGGCTAGAGGGCTTTTAGTATGTTTGATGACTGGAGGGTGGATGATCAACATACCAATTTGCAGCCCTATAGCCTCAGTAGTTTTTAAGATCTGAGAGTGGACAGAAAAAGTGCGGACGGAGAGACAAAGCCGGCACAATAGTTTTCATTTACAGAAATCTAAACACATGACAGAGAGAAGAAATAACATTAATAATTATGGATATCCATCCACAAATTAATGCTCGCGTACACAGAAGCTGACAACGCACCTAGAGAAGTTATTCGTTACAATAACAGAAGCTGAGTACCGCAGGAATAGTTACGGATGTATAACAACCGTATTCACTGAGGCTGCGTGGGTAAAATCTCATTATAAGGGCGATTATATTAGTGGGGCAGAATTAGAATTAGGTAGATTGTAATTTGGATTCTGGGCGAGGTTCGTTCTACTACTTAATGAGGATAATTTCTCCAGCGTCGTTTCCTAGCTTTATTATTTACAAATACTATACCACCGAAGAAAGCGAAGTACTTCTGGCCATATAGAATTTAGAATTATACAACCAAATGCGTATCGAATACAAAATTCTCTTGTTTGAATGCTGACCGTGTCAGATGCATTATCAGTTACAATCATTTTCAAAGGGTTAAGTTATGCCCAGATAAAGTGAATGCAGTATCACAGAATATTTGTTAATTAATAACAGTTCACATACATACGCTCATACATATATATATATATATATATATATATATATATATATATATATATATATATACATTTATATATGTATATACATATACATTTTATATGTATGTATATATATATATATATATATATATATATATATATATATATATATATATATATATATATATATATATAATGTATTTATATATTGGTTTGAAAAATAAAATACAGTAATAACAATGTTCATTCCTATTCTACAGAAAACAAGCAATTTGGGCTGTACTTTTATTTATTTTTCCATTCCATTAGAACGTATATACTGCATTCGCTAAAACGTTCATATTCTCATTTTATACAACGTTGAAAAATTATAAAAGTGTTCGCTATGATGTATTAATTAACCATTATCTCTGCACGAAGGTAATGGAACTGAGATGAACTGGAGTGAGTTCGTTTTTTATGAATAAATTGTTCACAGAAATTATACTGAAATTCCAACCGGACAAACATCTCTCTCTCTCTCTCTCTCTCTCTCTCTCTCTCTCTCTCTCTCTCTCTCTCTCTCTTAAATATACTACCATGATGCTCGCTGTTGGAACACAAAAACTATGTGTTTCCCGAAAAAAATTAATTGGTTTTTGGATTAAATTTGCGATCTCTCTCTCTCTCTCTCTCCAAAACATTTTTTGGCAATACGCATAGTAAGCACAGACGTTTATTGGAGTTCTTGTGATCTCAGTGTTCGTAACTGAACACTGAATTTGTTATCCTATATATCTACAGTAAATGCATAACACACATGCATATATATACTGTGTATGTATGTATATATATATATATATATATATATATATATATATATATATATATCTTATATATATATATATATATATATATATATATATATATCTTATTATGTCTGTATATATATATATATATATATATATATATATATATATATATATATATATATATATATATATATATATATAAGAAGTCCTGGGGCTTTTCCTTCTCTTATTCAAAAATATATATATGTATATATAATATATGTAATATATATGTATATATAATATATATATATATATTATATATATATGTATAAATATAAATATATATATATATATATATATATATATATATATATATATATATATCTATATATATGTCTATATCTACAGGGAGAGAAAATGCAGACAGAAGTGACCCACTATCTTTGTACTTAAATTCTTATCAAATTTTCAAGATTAACATATTTCCATAACTCTGTATCACAGTCGTGAGACCTGCAATGTTAACATCATTATGGGGGTAAGTAATTAGATCAGGAGAAAGGTAAATGCAATTACTATGATTTCATATCAAGCAAGCGTTAGTGCTGGGAAACTGTTTATGTAAACGCATGTTAACAATTATTAGTCATATACGTATAAATTCATAGCATGGTTGATAAACAGTATAAACTGGTAAAAAATGCGCCGAAGTTTCTTCGGCGCAATCGAGTTTTGTGTTCACCGTATAATCAAGGCCACCGAAAATAGATCTATCTTTCGGTGGTCTCGGTATAATGCTGTATGAGCCGCGGCCCGTGAAACTTTAACCACGGCACGGTGGTGGCCTATCCAATAACGTTGCCAGAAGGACGATCATGGCTAAATTTAACCCTAAATAAAATAAGAACTACTGAGGCTGGAGGGCTGCAATTTGGTATGTTTGATGACTGGAGGGTGGATGATCAACATACCAATTTGTAGCCCTCTAGCCTCAGTAGTTTTTAAGATCTGAGGGCGGACAGAAAAAGTGCGGACAGAATAAAGTACGGACGGACAGACAAAGCCGGCATAATAGTTTTCTTCTACAGAAAACTAAAAAAACTAGTTTCTGATTCAAATTCGACGGCAATTCAGACTTACAACATGTTACACCCGGAAGACAGGGCGTTCACTTGTATTGCTAACGTTAAACTCAATAAGAGACGGATTTTAAAAGTAAAACTTTCCTGGGCGTTAGCGGGCGCATACGCTCGCTCATTAAGTGCATTAAATTTCAACACCGTGGTTACAAAAGTGATTATGTGAAAAATCTCTCATTTTCCCAATTTTTTTTCTTGATGATGGTTAACGAGCGCAAATCCCTAATGACAATTCCAATAATTTATGCACAGCTCCTATAAGAATATGCAAATACCACTCGTTCTGGTAAGAATAATTATAGCCGAAGGAGTTTTCGGATTCTCATTACAGATTCTCTCTCTCTCTCTCTCTCTCTCTCTCTCTCTGTGTCTACGAATTAATCATATTTCTAAAACCAATGATCTAGAAAAATGTAAAAAAAGAAAACTTGATTGAGACAAAATTTACATAACTTCAAAAGAATTCACAAAAACCCTAATACAATTAACTCATAAAAATGACATAACACACACACACACACACACACACACACACACACACACATATATATATAATATATATATATATATATATATATAATATAATTTACATTGCTTATATATAAATATATATAAAATATATTTTATATATATATATGTAATATAACATATAAATATATATAAATATATATATATATATATATATATATATATATATATATATATATATATATATACACATATATATATATAATATATATATATATATCTGCATTTCTTTGTCTCAAGTAAGTAATTATAGTATTTATTTATTAAGTATTTATTAATATAGTATTTATTAAGAGACATTGCGACAACTCTTCACTTCAAACCCTTTCCAACAAAACATCTCAAGCGCTTCTCTTCTTTTCTTCTGTAATGTCTCCTAAGCCCTTTCAGTCTCTATTTTTCATTTTAGTTCTTGCATCACTCCGCCCTTTCTTTCCCTTAACATTTCTTGCCAGCCTTCAGCTTTCCCTCCTATTTTATTTTTCTTTCGTAGCTTCGATGGCTGACCACCAAGGGTTGCCTGCCCTCCTTTTTCCCCTCGTCATAAAAGCAACGACAAAGTTATTCGACTTCTCATAAAAGACTTCCTCCTGGATTTCTATTTTTAGTCTGGGGCCACCAGTGACCCCCTCCCAACCTTACTCTCTCTCTCTCTCTCTCTCTTAATCGTTCGCTCGCTCTCTATCTCTCCTTTTCTCTCTCTCACTCCTCCCTCTCTTTCTCTCTCTCTCTCTCTCTCTCAATCTTTTGCTCTCAATCTCTCTCTCAATCTTTCGCTCGTTCTCTCTCTCTTTCTCAATCTTTTTGCTCTTATCTCTTTCTCTCTCTTTCTCTCCCTATCGGGTTAAGTCAAATGTTTGTGGCCTGCTATGCCCCAGAGAGAGAGAGAGAGAGAGAGAGAGAGAGAGAGAGAGAGAGAGAGAGAGAATTTTCAGTATAAATGTTAAAAATTAGATTCACCATCATGATAAAAAGAAACAGACTCTATAGTGCGGGGAAATGCTTCTTTATTATTACTTTTTGAAACAATTTATTTATGTTAATAAATATCGGTAAGAGGAATAAAAATGAAAACTAACAAAAATATAAAAAATACTTTTAAATGATGAAATGGTAAACGAATTGAACTACCGTCATATTTCCACTATTTTGAACATATTTTTTGCAGTAAACGTTTTTATGTTCTTAAGTGGGCGGGGGGGCATCTTTTGAGATCATATGATGACAATATTTTGTTATGTTTCCCCATTTCGCTTTCAAAAGGTCTTTTCAGTGTTAGATATTCAATTTATGGCTTTTATTCTAATATTAGTTAATTTCGTCATTATTGTATTCAGGGCTACATGTACATAATGCTATTAAAACGTGGGTGTGGAAACTACTTTCTTTGGCTTTCTTTAACTTTCTTATAAGTCCCCCTTATATGCAATCATTCTACTCTAATTTTTATTCTTGTCTCACATTTCACTCTTTTTGAAATCCTCCTCGTCCGGTCCCTTTATTATTATTATTATTATTATTATTATTATTATTATTATTATTATTATTATTCAATACCCTCAAGCCATTTTTCTTCATGAACTCTTAATCCTTATTTTTCTTCCTTTATGTTTCAAATTCTAATCTTCTCTTTCCTGCTTAAATTATTATTATTATTATTATTATTATTATTATTATTATTATTATTATTATTATTATTATTATAATATTGGCAGTAGTAATATATTCATATTAGGCGAAAACGATTTGAAACATACACAAGAGGAAACGAGTTTTCTGTATACAGTGCAGGATCAAGGTCACCGAAACAGATCTATCTTTCGGTGGTCTCGGTATGATGCTGCATGAGCCGCGGCCCATGAAACTTTAACTACGGCCCGGTGGTGGCTTAACTTACATCGTGTAGCCAGAAGCAATGATTATGGGCAACCTAACCTTTAAAATAAATTCATTGAGGCTAGAGGGCTACTTGCATGTTTGATGACTGAGGGGTCAAAACATGCTAATTTGCAGCCCTCAGCCTCAAAAGAAGTAAGATCTGAGGGCGATGAGAAAGTGGTGGATAAGGGACAATGTTAGCAAAATAGTTTCTTTGACAGAAAACTAAAATAAAACCTGAATGAAATAGAGAAAATTCATACAAGACAATAACAAATGGATAACAAACTGACAAAGAAATGCACGCATAAATAACAATACAAGGCCAAAACTAAAAACGTTAACGTCCCTAACAGTCTGTCACTACAGGAGGTGTGATCTTTTATTTATTTTCTCATTTATTTTTCCTATTGTATACAGCCACGTTCGGAGGGAAAATAGAGCCGCATATCTCTTAAAAATCTGACTTTTCTATTTAGCTATGTATGTTATTCTACCCTCTGGCCATGTTTTATTTTCGTCGTATCTCCCTGTTATGATATACTTTTCGTTACAATCGACTGATTTATACGTCTGGCTCACGGAAAACTATTGCCGCTAAATATACAAATTCTGTACAGGTTTAGGTATAGTATTTTTTGGTATGGCAGCATTCCTTGTTTATTGTTGGAAATGCATTTTGGCGTCACAGTTACCGGTTATTGATGCTGTTGTCGCGGATGTAGATGAGTGTTTTTTTTTTTTTTTTACTTTTGCTGGGAATTATAGCTTGGAATACCTTTTATAAAAAGGATTAACAGAAGACTTTAAGAAGTGAGCATAATTTGTTTGATCAGTTAATTATTGTATAAGAAGACAGTGAATACAATAATAATAATACACACACACACACACACACACACATTACACAATAATAATACTATTATTATTATTATTAGTTATTATTATTATTATTATTATTATTAGTAAACAGTTCTTTATTTCTTTATTTTCATTTAATCCAAAATGTATTCCTAGATCTCATCCATCCAGCCACTAGAGAATTGCTAAGAACTGTTAGAATAAGAGAGAGAGGGAAAGAGAATAAATTTCTAGCAAAGGTACGCACAACAACATCAATGAACTCGCGGTGGTGAAAATGCGCCGAAGTTTCGGCACAATCGAGTTTTCGCATAGCTGCTACAGCACATAATCAAGGCCACCGAAAATATATCTATCTTCGGTGGTCTGGTATACGCGTAAGAGCCGTGCCCATGATACTTTAACTACGGCCCGGTGGTGACCTATCCTGTATCGTGTTGCCAGACGCACGATTACTTACGGCTAACTTTAACTTGGGCAAATCAAAACTACTGAGGCTAGAGGGCTGCAATGTTATGTTTGATGAGTGGAGGTGGATGATCACCATACCAATTTTTAGCCTCTAGCCTGCCAGTGTTTGTAAGATCTGAGGCACAGAAAGTGATGACAGAATAAAGTGACGGACAGACAAAGCCGGCAACAGTTTTACAGAAAACCAAAACTGTAAATATTAAAGTACTCTGTAAAATGACAAAAAACTTCCTTTTAGAAAAAAGATAATCGTTCTAACGTAGACGAAGAAAATACGAGAAAGAACAACAGACGTGACGAACGAAGAAGAGAGAAAGGGAGGGAACGAAAGGAAAATGTTGGGAACTGGCAAGACAGAGGAAGGTGTGATGAGAAAAGTTGGAATCATTTATGACCGAAGGAACGCCCAACCTGGAATGTTAAAAGAAAATGGGAGTGATTGAGAGAGAGAGACCGAGAGAGCAGTAAGAAAAGGTATATGGTGAAAGATTTCTCATTCTTTCGCTTTCCATTCATCGTTCATCACGTTCTGAGAAGCATAAAGTTCCTTCATAGAAGGGTCCAAGGTTTTGTGCGCGTTATCCGAAAATTGCAGAGTTTAGCGCTTGGTTATTTCCCCCCTGAAAGGGAAAGTATTCACTGACCTGAAATTCGAGCTTCCAAAGAATGTTGGTTTCAACCTCAGCAGCAGTAACTGATCATGATACCGAGCCAGTGATTTTTCATCGTCCTTGGGGAGACGCGAACCCGCGACATCTGAGTGGCATGACATCTCACTAACCACTGTACCAGCGGACCAGATAAAGCAATATTACCATATATCCCCAACGAATATATACTTATAGACACATGAGTTGAAGTCGTGGTAGCAAGCGACAGCTGCTGGATGTCAATTTCTTCAGTGAAAGGAAAATGGACCAAGTGGTCAATAGAAATAGAATAGAATATACAATTTAGGTCGAAGGCCAAGCGCTGGGACCTATGAGGTCATTCAGAGCTGAAAGGAAAATTGAGAGAAAGGTTACAAAAGTGTAACAGGAGGAAAACCTCACAGTTGCACTATGAACCATTGTTAGAAGAGGTTGGAAAATAAGGTGGAAGAAAGAGAATATGAACGGAGGTACAGTAAGTAAAAGGAATGAAAGGGGTTGCAGCGGGGGGCCGAAGGGACGCTGTTTAGAACCTTAAGTAATGCCTACAGTACACCGCGCATGAGGTGCACTGACGGCACTAACCTCGTACGGGGAAGTGGTCAGTAAGAATTTGGGAGGAAATAGAGGGGAATCTGTTAAAAAAACTCTGATGCTCTATTTGTTATAGATGTCGAATAGCTTCAAGAGATGCATCGCAGTAGCTTTAAAAATATACGGCAAACTGTGGCATTTAATAATCATGTAGAGTTATACTTGATGCATTATTACAAAACAAAGTTCAAAATATGATGTTTCATTTTTCCGACTACCCAACATTACACATTATTATTATTATTATTATTATTATTATTATTATTTATTATTATTATTAGTAGTAGTAGTAGTAGTAGTAGTAGTAGTAGTAAGCTTGAAACTGAAGACAAATTTATGGACCTACGAACATTTCAATTTAATTTCCAAAGTTAATTCCAAAATACAGCAACATACACACATCTGCAGTAATACAACATTATAGCAGCAATATATCCTTAGCTTCTGGGCATTAATGATGACGCTTGCCAGGCATCAACGTCTTCATCATTCAAGGAAAATTTCCAGTCAACTGATGAAGCCAATCAGGTCAGGATACCTCAGTTGACAAGAAAAATCCCGACTTCGAACTTCAACCGCAGACAACTGTCAACAGGTTGTTCCCTATAATATTTCCATTCGCGTTCTTTGTGTCTCTCTCTCATTCCTCTTACGGATAGCGGAGTTTCATTCTTCTCCCTTATACCATTTCCCCTTTTCACCACACTTTCATTTTCATAATCTTCTCTACTCACTCCTTCACTCGACAGTATTCCTTCACCTCAACCCTCTATCCAACTTTTCGCTTCATCTCACAACTTTATTAGTGTATCTGTCTGTAAGTCTGTCCCCTTTTCTACCCTTTTATCAGCCTCTTTCTTACCTTTGTTCCTCACACTTCTTTATTACATTACATTACTCTCCGCGTCCTCATGACAGAATAAAAAAAGTTAAGTATACCTTAGTTTAATCAGACTACTGGGCTGATTAATAGCTCTCCTGGACTGGCCTGAAGGATTAGACTTATTTACGTGCTAAGAACCAATCCGTTACCTAGCAACGGGACCTAGATTATTGTGGAATCCGAACCACATTATGCCGAGAAACAATTTCTATCATCAGAAATAATTCTCCAATTTCATTGGCCGGCCGGAGATTCGAACTCGTCCCTGCAGAGTGAAGGAGAACGGTACCAACCAGTTTAACGAAGAATCTAAAGAATAGAATAGAATAGAATTTAGGCCAAAGGTCAAGCGCTGGGACCTACGAGGTCATTCAGCGCTGGAAGCGAAACTGACAGTAAGAAGATCCCAAAGGTGTAACAAGAGGAGAGCCTCGCAGTTGCACTACGACACAATTGTTAGAGAGGGCGGAAAGGAAGATGGATGAAAGAGAATATGAACGGAGGTAAAGTAAAAGGAGTGAAAGAAGCTGGTGTTTAGGCCGAAGAGACGCTGTGAGACTTGCACGCTTGCAAAGTGCACCACGAGCGAGGTGCACTGTCGGCATTTCTTGAGGGTCCTTGCATGGTGCACTGACAACACTAGTCCCCCCCCCCTCTTCGGGATGCGTTCATTATGTCAGGAAATGAACAATCACTTGAACAAACATTCGTGGCGAACGGTTCCCGTGCGATTGCAAGAGCCTGCTTCCAAGAAATAGACCCACCGCCATCATTGGAATTTGGTTCCACGAACCAATTCCTATGTCGTTTCCGGAATGGGGAAGTGTTTGCTTTATTGCAATGCGAAATACCAATTGTAATGAGCGATGTTTAATAATCATGGATACGAACTGGAGTTTAAGGGCAAATGACATGTGAGTTTGTATCCTGTTTGCAAAGTTACTTCAATACATGCAGGCTACATAATGTGTGTTAGCAGTTTCCCAGAAGGCATTACTACCCTGATACAATTCAACTTGTATTTTAATATTTTACTTACATTTTAATTTATTTATTAATTTGTTAATTTGTCTGTTTTTCTAATAACTGATTACCTCTTTCTGTATTTACCATTACCTTCTGTTACTTCTTTCGAATGAACACCATATTCTTTGGAAGCTTGAATTTCAAGTCAGTAGCCCCTATCAACACACTCTGTGACCATCCTCATCAAGAGAAAAAGGTGTATATACCTTAATAATATGCTTCTTGTAATTAAATACATCTTTTATCTATATTCTTTGCATATAGCGTCTTGTGTGTATATATATACTTATAAATAAATGTATATGTATAGATATATATATATATATATATATATATATATATATATATCTATTGCAAGTTCCTTAAAATTTTGGTCTTTCTGTGTTAACGTCCTCTGGTAATTCGGTCGTGGCGTTCAACACAGAATCGTTACGAGGATTTACTGCCAGGGCGTCTGTTAAAGACCATTAACCAAATTAGAAGACCTTAAGGAGAGCTTGTACAAAGCCCACACTGACTTCACAATGAGCACGGACTCTTTAAGCTCAGGTCCCCTTTTGCATTAGGCAGAGAGGGACTGCGCCTTCGACTTTCCTTTACAAGAGTTTTTTTTCAGGTTATTTGCTATTTCTTTATTGTTTAAGTGGAAGCGTTTTTATCTGATTTTTAGCTTTCCGTAAAAGACAACTAAATTATTATGCTGGCTTTGTCTGCCCATCCGCACCTTTTCTGTCCGCCCTCAACTCTTAAAAACTACTAAGGCTAGAGGGCTGCAAATTGGTATGTTGATCACCCACCCTCCAATCTTCAAACGTACCAAATTGCAGCCCTCTAACGTCAGTAGTTTGGATTTTATTTAAGGTTGAAGTTATCCATAATCGTGTTTCTGGCAACGCATCAACACAGGCCACCACGGTCGGCTGAGAGTTTCATGGGCCGCGGCTCATACAGCATTATACCGAGACCATGGAACGATAGATCTATTTTTGGTGGCCTTGATTATACGCTGTAAAAAAAAACTCGATTACGCCGAAGAAACTCCGGCGCATTTTTCACTTGTTTTTCTGCTACACGAGTTTTCTCATTTCATGTTGTAAGAGATTAGTGCAGCTGATCAATTCGTCCCTGTTTTGACGAACTGGTGTATCCCATATTTTTTTTAAGTTTTTGAGTTTTCCAGTCAAACAGACTCAGTTGTTGATACTCTATAACATATCAAAACTTTAGCTGTCCGTGTAGTCATATTTTTCAACAAAATTTTCTCAAAAGAAGAGCTAAATAGGAGCTCTGAATAATATACAAATCTCTGAAGCCCACTTTCTCAGAATGAGGAAAAAATGGCTTACGCCAGTTCGTCCAAGTGAGGACATATTGCATCTCTGAAGCCCATTTTCTAAGGACAGATTGCCACGCTGAAACTTATTCGCTTCTGCAAGAACATTTTGCTTTTCGATAGGGCTATGCCTCTATTATTTTTCTTGTGCATATACATCGCTGTAGATTCAGTGCTACAACATTGTAGTTTCAAGCTGACATTGCAAAACCTTCTCTCATAGAACGATGATCATTAAGGCTTCTTAGCCATTTCACTAGGGTAGTCTGTCTCTCTCTCTCTCTCTCTCTCTCTCTCTCTCTCTCTCTCTCTCTCTCTCTCATATAAATGAAAATGTATACATCTCACTGAAATTCCAAATAAATTATATTTTGTTTTGGTAAACGTGCCGGTTAGTTGATAAGATACTTGAATTTATTATTATATGCAATGTAGGGGAGACTCAAATAGATACATATTTCATAAGATTACAATGAATAAAGACGTTTATTTTTGAGGTTGGTATGAGAATTAAAAATGCTGAGAGCGATACTGCGAAGGATAGGGAGGTATTTCTAATTAAACAAAATTTACATGCGTATACGCATACATGCATGCTGTGAACACACACGCAGACACACACAGGCAGAAAACACACACGCATATACATATGTATATATGTATATGTATATGTATATATATATGTATATATGTGTATATAATATACATATGTAAATATAGGAATATATGGCTATGTATTTATATAATTAATATATATATATATATATGTATATATATATATGTGTATATATATATATATATATATATATATATATATATATATATATATATATACATATACACTTTTCTGAAGAAAATTTCTTGAACTTTATTAACGAAGAAACTAACTCATGGCAGCCCACAGGTTATTCCATGACTTACACAATCATGGAGCTAAACAAACAGGGAGGTCTTTCTTCAGTATTTGCCAAGGGGAGGAGAGTCGGCTCCTTTACCAAGGAATGCTAATCTAAATTCTCATAAAAACCGCCACAGCAATTAAACACTCAGAGGGTCAGCTCAATTCTCCGGCACAGAGATTATTACACAGTACTTCCGAATATGTTTAAATGATTTACCATAAGTGATTTTTGGGGTTGGTGAAATATAACAGTAATCCTGACTGTTGGTAGGTAATACACTTCATTTCTAGAATATAAGAGAATACAGGATTTTGGCCAGAGGCCAAGGGCTGGGACCTATGTGGTCATTCAGTGCTGAAACGCTAATTGAGAGTAAAAAGGTCTGAAAGGTGTAACAGGAGGAAAACCTCTGCAGTTACACTTGGAATCAATTGCTAGGAGAGGGTGGAAAGGAAGATGGAAGAGAATATGAACGGAGGTACAGTAAAAAGGAATGAAAGAGGTTGCAGCTAGGGGCCGAAGGGACCCTGCAAAGAAAAGACCCTTAAGTAATGCCTACAGTGCAGCACGGGAGGTGCACTGACGGTACTACCACCCTAAGGGGGTAGTGGAGGACGAGATGCATAAGGGGGCTGGAGATATTGACTTGCATTTTGCAAACGTCCTTGGCTCCAGACCTCTCTAGCCCCTCTTGTGTCTCCAGCGACGCGAGGACATCCACGCAGTCGAGTGTGAATGCAAATACCAAGGCCTCCACTTTTCCAGTTCTTAATTTCTGCTCGGTTTCATCCAGTGATTATTAGGTATTTCTTTATTCGTTATATATATATATATATATATATATATATATATATATATATATATATATATATATATATATATATATATATATATATATATATATATATATATATCATAGTTATTTTTAACAAATATAACTAAACAAAATCATAATTATTTTTAGAGAAGATTAAAAATACATTATATATATGTATATATATATATAGTATATATATATATATATATATATATATATATATATATATATATATATATATATATATATATATATATATATATATATATATATTAATCTTCCTAAAAATAACTATGACTTTCCTTTCGTTATACTTCCTAAAAAATTACTACGATTTTACTTTCGTTATATTTGTTAAAAAAATAACTATTAATTTCCTTTAGTTATGTTTGTTAAAAAATAACCATGATTTTCCTTCCGTTATATATGTTATGATACTGATTTCCTATCCTTTTTTGGACATCATCGTGACGTCACATCTTACTATAGTTTTTCATTTTCCACGGCGCAAAAGAATATCTACACTTCCCTTTTTATTGTATTGTTATATACGATACTTTTAATATGCAATTTGAGTAACCGATTCATTTTCTTACTACATTATTTTAATGTAATTATATTCACTCTAAATCTTTACATCTTAGATTATTTTCCTTCTTTACTTATTGACTCTTTACGTCAGCGCGATTTCAATTCTGAGATGGTAAGAAAGAATATAGAATTTTGACCAAAAGGCCAAAGGTAGGGACCTATGAGGTCATTCAGCGAACGTGAGTTTGTGCTGTACAAAAACTGCATTGCAAAGTCTTATAGGTTAGTAGTTGATTTTTACTCCATTATTGTTTTAGTATGTATAGTATACAATAAGGATATGGAGAAAATACTACCAAACTAAGAGAGAGAGAGAGAGAGAGAGAGAGAGAGAGAGAGAGAGAGAGAGAGAGAGAAATATATCCTCATTACTAACCACGGAAAACAATTTTCTGACGCATCAGAATTTTTGTCTAAAAGGCGCGCCCAGAATCAGTATGATTTCCTCAGAGATTATGCTCATCATTTGGAATTAGGAATGGTAATCTTCCGTTGGATGACAGAGAAAGAAAGGGAAATAACAGAATATTTATACCCATAAGCAAAACAGATGTGATAGTATATATAAGTCTATATATACTTTTAGTTATATATATATGTATATATTTAATATATATATATATATATATATATATATATATATATATATATATATATACATATACATATATATATATATATTAAAAAATCACAGTAGATATATATATAATATATACACATATACATATATTTAAAAAATCACAGTAGATGTTCAGTACCAAGAGCTTTCATATATGAAAGCGCCTGGTAAACTGTCTGTCATTTTCAGTACCAAGAGCTTTATATATATAAGCGCCTATATATATATAACTTCTGTCTGTCATTTTCCTGTGAGATTCGCATATATATATATTATATATATATATATATATATATATATATATATATATATATAGAGAAAGAGAGACAATGCTTGCCATCTGTGAGCATTCAGAAGCAGGGATATGCAATACTCATTAGAAGAGAGTGGTATATTCTATACTATATGCTCATGATGCTTGCTTTTTCATTTTTTTAAGTTTTATATGTTTAGTCATCTTTATTTCTTTTCATGAAGCATATAAAAACGATGCAGATTTGCCAAGAGGTACAATAAAAGGAATGAAAGGGTTTGCAGCTAGGAGTCGAAGGACGCTGGAAAGACCCTTAAGTCATGCACCTCCCTCCCTACGAGGTCAAGGCATATCATGTGCATAATATACCTGATAACACTTTGCATAGAGAACTGTTAGCTTCCAACATATTTCTTTCCATTCATTACATTATTTGACAGGAAGCCTTTTCCCCAAGTTTCCCTGGAACTTCATTCTACCAGTGGCTGGAAGGTGGGTTATCCGGTAACAGTAAACTATTTCTTTTTCACAATAGACCTCTTACTTTCCGCGGACCTTCCCTATTTATTTCCTATTCATCCATTTTCCGAATATATGGGACTTTACCCCTAATCTTCCCTCTGTTGAGAAATATTCGGCCAAAAATTTTCCAATTCCCGTCTCCCTAAAACCCAGCTTTCCAAGTTATTTATCCACTGACCCATTTCAGATTTCGGTCGACAGATTTCACTAAATTTCTCGTGAAATGAGTGTTTTGTATTCATACTTAATTGTTACATACATATTACACAGTCATATATATATATATATATATATATATATATATATATATATATATATATAATATATATATATATAATATATATATATATATATATATATATATATATATATATATATATATATATATATATATATATATATATATGTGTGGGATATGTGTGCCTTTGAATCCTATTTACATTTTCTTGCAACTACTATGATTTTTCAACAGGAAAACCATTAGTGATTCACAAAAACATGAACGACTGATTTCTTGCTGTAAAGCTCAATAACGGAAGAGTTTTACATGCATTATGATTTTCGCCCACCTCAGGTATACCATTTTAAGATACAACCTCACCGTGCAACTCCTTTATCAAAAGAATATGACGTTCTTACTTTGCCTTCATCTTTCCAGAGATCTTTCCTTCACCGATTGCGTAGTGACAGTCGAATATGGAGTTAAGGCCAAAGGCCAAGCACTGGGACCTAAGAGGTCATTCAGCGCTGGAAAGGAAGTTGAGAGTAGGTAGGTCTGAAAGGCGTGACAGGAGGTAAACCTCGCAGTTGCACTATGAAATAATTGTTAGGAGAGGGTGGATAGCATGATGGAAGAAAGATAATATGAATGGAGGTGCAGCAAAAGGAATGAAAGGGGTTGCAGCTAGGGGCCGAAGGGACGCTGAAAAACCCTTTAGTAATGCCTACAGTGCACCTCGTGAGGTGCACTGACGGCACTAACCCGCTACGGGGAATTGCTTACATGGACAATTTTTATTATTAACTATTGGCGCTCAGTTCGAAGTTCTCCTTCAGCATCTGCAATTTCTGCAAATCTGAGCCATAAAATATAGTTTGATTTCTATGGATACATTCCACAGATAGTTATAATTTTCAAAGGGACTTGCAGACGTATGGTGATGACAAATCAAACTTATCAGACCATAGTTTATTCAGTGACTATGAATTGAAACTATGAGGCCAAGCAAACAATGGGCCTTCCCTTTCCTCTGTGTTTGCCTCGGAAAGATTAATTCCCTTTTATCGAGAAAGGCCAGTTCATATTCTCCTCAAAATGACTATCAAAAGTAACCTCCATTAAAGGACTAAGTTAATATACGCTTACCCACAGACCTTTGCTTTACTGAAGTGAAAAAAGCGACTATTATGAAGTTTATTCTATTTTGCTCCAGTAATTGGTCATAATGGCTTTCAAATTCAGCAATCTTAATATAACAGTAAAAAATGCGCCGGAAGTTTCTTCTGGCGCAATCGAGTTTCTGTTCAGCTGTTACAGCGTTTAAGACCACCGACAATAGATCTATCTTTCGTGTCTCGGTATATCTGCATGAGCTGCAAACCCATGAAACTTTAACCACGGCCCGGTGATGGCCTGTCTGGGGCTGGCGGGCTGCAATTTGGTATGTTTGATGATTGGGGGGTGGATGTTCAACATACCAATTTGCAGCCCTCTAGCCTCGGTAGTTTTTAAGATCTGCGGGTGGACAGAAAAAGTGCGGACGGACAGACAACACCGGCACAATAGTTTTCTTTTACAGAAAACTAAAAATAAGGAATTGTCTGGATATTTTCAATTTGCCGCCATTTTAGACAGTTTTGCAGCGTTCCTGGAAATATGTGCATTGCCAGTAATTCAGTGGGTTTAATGAAATGTATTAGTTTTATAGAAAAGAGAAAATATAAAGTAGTGATCATATATTATAAAGTGAGAATAAACTTATTTTAAAGAAGCAAACGTGAAATTGTATAAGAAATGTATGAAAATAAATGAGAATTTTTCTCATACTAAATGATACTCTTAAAGAAGTACATTTAAGGGATTGGTTCACATTTTCATGCATGTAGAAAACATGTCTTTTGGATATAGTGGACGGTCAAGTTTCATAGTTTGATGGAAATGTCTCCTTAAGAGTCAGTTCGTTCACTCAATATGAATTAGGATGATGATGATGATTCAAATGGTAAAAGACTAATTACTAAGTAAAATCGCATGTATGAAGTACATTGATGTATGTTTCTCTATTCGTGCTAGTATGCCCATTGCGCCTAAATATGGGGTTTCTTTCATCAACAGTTTAAGCAAATAAGATTTCTGAGCACACTTTAGTCTATACTAAGCTTCTACAATTACAATAATATAATAGAACACCGGTTACGCCTAGCAGATCACAACGCCTCCGGGACAGATTTCGTCAACCCACGACCAGTCAAAATTCCCCCTACTGACCAACCTATCAGTTGGAACCCACCCCGCCCGCTATAAATACCTGTGCATCATGCATCTCAATTCATTCGCTTCTGTACTCTCGTACATGACCAACGGAGCGCGTGTCGACACGTTAGAGGAAACAAACCTAAGACAATAATAATAAAAATAAAAACTATTACTATTGTCCCAGTGGGTAACGCCCTTGCTTTCCACCTGAGAGACCTGGGTTCGATCCCGACGTGAGTCAGAAATTTATTTCTGTCATTTTTGTTCAAACCGAAGAAAAATATTGCAGAACTACCCTACAACTCATCATCAAATTACATCCAAAGTTTTCCTACATGAAACAGGATAAATGAGAAAACAGAATAGCAAACAAGTGATAAATGAACAGCAGAGAAACTGATTAAATGGTAATAAATTCAAAGATAAAAACTGAAAGAAAAGTTAGAAAACCTCGCGCACTGAAGCATTCTGTGTTGACGAAGCAAGGGGGTGAATCAGAATTCGGACGGCAGAGGGTGAAAATCCCTCATGATTGCAGATTGTTAACTTTTGGTTAACTTCTTGGTGGGAGAGATTCCAACACAAAAAGAAGACGAAGAAGATAAAGAAGAATAAGAAGACGAAGAAGATAAAGAAGACGAAGAAGATAAAGAAGAATAAGAAGACTAAGAAGAAAGTCTGTTGGTTAAAATATTAAGTGCATAAGTAAGAAAGACACATGGGGAATTTCAAGTGAGGTAAAATGAGAGAGAGAGAGAGAGAGAGAGAGAGAGAGAGAGAGAGAGAGAGAGAGAGAGAGAGAGAGAGAGAGAGAAGCAAAATTATATGAGTTCATTATATTAGTACCATAATATTTATTATCTACGGAGAATAATTCGACAAATTTATATTTTGACTTATCAATGATTTATGTATATGTATATATACCCATGAATATATATACAGTATATAAATAAAAAATATATATATATATTACATATACAAGCAGTATATAGAATCTACCAGCAACTTTTTACCAGATACGTATTCAATTGTGATAACCATAATGTCCTCGTAACTTCTCGAATTCTTCATGCTACAAAGCCTGGGATCCAAAGAGTGTGAAAAATTCGAGAAGTTAAGAGGACATTGTAATTAATACAATACATTTATTACAATATATATATATATATATATATATATATATATATATATATATATATATATATCTATATGTTTGGCTCCCAGGCACCCATGTATTTACTACCCAGGTTTTAGCGTGTCCTATTTTTACTGGAAACAATACCATTAAAATCTCTCTCTCTCTCTCTCTCTCTATCTCTCTCTTTTGCTCTTTTTATTTTACCTCTGCAAACCTCCATTTAACACTCAAGTCTGCATAAACCGGCTAAAAGCTCCTTCAGCACTTGCCAGCTGAGCAAATGGACAATTTCGGATGTTTTCCCGCAGAGAGAGATGAGCTAAAACACCATATGGAAAAACAGAAACCAGCGCACAAATAGGCATATCCATTATATTGTTTTTCTTTCTCTGTACCTATGTGTTTATTTGTTAGGACCTGTACTACACACATACTAATACTGTATGTATATATATATATATATATATATATATATATATATATATATATATATGTGTGTGTGTGTGTGTGTGTGTGTATAAAATAATCAACATGCAATTACGCGTGGAACAGAAATAGATTTTCTGAATCACTCAGGATCAACCAAGTCTTTCAATTGAAAGACGAGACCCTTCTTCCAACCAGAGCCACACAAGGTACAGTGTTACTCTAGGTTCCAAAACTTTTATGACCTGTGTGGCTGGTTGGCAGCGGTCTCGTCTTTCGATTGAACGACCTGGGTTCGATCTGATGTAGATATATATATATATATATATATATATATATATATATATATATATATATATATATATATATATATATATATATATATATATATATATATATATATTTTATCCCATGAACTTTTGATAATCTTGCTTTTATGTGCAATCTTTCAGTATTCTTCTGTTCTACTTTTAGTGTTTCATTCTTTGTCTTTCGATTTGTTTTATCCATTCGACAACGAAAAATTAAAAAGGAGGAAAAATTAAAACAAGTTAACTTTTGGACAACTTCATGACCCACGTAAAAAGCGAGGCTGCGTGAAACATTAAACACACTTTATACATTTTACCGAAAATATATTTTCCCGAATATTTCCAGGAACCCCAAGTTTTCTCATTTTTTCCAACTTTCGGATAAGTTGAGCCGAATTGCCTTCATCTCATTCCAGCAAATAGGCAGAATTTTTTTCCTTTCTCATAAAACCTAATTTCTTTTTATTTTACGATTATTTTTTCCCTTTTTTTTTTTTTTTTTTTTTTTGTTCAAGAAAATCCTATCCCTCCTCCTAACTTATGCTTTCCTTCCTTGCCCAGACACCAGCTCGGTAACCCCTCCTACATAAAGCATATATGATGAAAACGAGATGAAATATGCCTGGCTTCTTTACATAACCTGGGGTTTTGGCATGTGTTTTATGATCGCTTTTACAGCCAATAAAAGACGAGAACGCCGAAAGAAAATTGTTCCTAACTCCGAGGCGGCGCTGACCTTTCTAATCCCACAATTGCCTGAAACTCCAAGGGTTTTGCTGCCCTCCCCACCTTCAACCATGTGCGTTATTTTTTTTCTTTTTTTTAAAGACCGCGTCAGAGTTTAGGCTTTCAGGTTGGTCGTTGGTCCCAGCCGCCGGCTGCAACATTTTCGTACGTTGCTTTAAACGTTGCTTTTATTACTTTAAGAATAAAAATAAACAATTAAAAAATGTTTTCTGTACAGTGTATAATGCTGTATGAGCCGCGGCCCATGAAACTTTAACCACGGCCATGTGGTGGCCTGTCATGTAGCATTGCCAGACGCACGATCATGTCTAACTCTAACCTTAACTAGACTAAAAACTACTGGGCTAGGGGGCTGCAATTTGGTATGTTTGATAATTTGAGGGTGGATGAGCAACATACCAGTTTGCAGCCGTCTAGCCTCGTTAGCTTTTACGATCTGAGGGCGGACAGAAAAAGTGCGGACGGGCAGACAAATCCACCTCAACAGTTTTCTTATGCAGAGAACTAAAGCTAAGACGCTTCCTTTAACAACCACTTTTCCTGAATTACGTCGATAAATTAGATGATGATGATGATGATGATGATGACGATGATGATTATTATTATTATACAGGGGCCACTGACTTGAAATTCAAGCTTCCAAAGAATATTAAGGTGTTCCTTAGGAAGAAGTAAAAGAAGGTAAAAGGAAATACAGAAAGAGATCTCACTTATTAAAAAAGAAACAATAAATTAATAAATTATTAATTATATGCTACAATCGTTTCAACATCAAAGTGAATTTACTTATATAGTTTTTTTGCAAAAGCATATAAGTAAGGTATAAGCCAACATCATTTTTACATAAGTTTTCCATCATACTTACACTTTAAACTAATGACAAACTTTGCCATTTGTGTTTATTTAGCTAATGCATTTTATCTTTATGCGTATTCATAGTTAAAGGCAGCAAAGATAATTTATCACTGCCGTTTTTGGAGCCTCAAGGTTAATTTTCTTGTATAAATTAATATCCAATTAAAATTTTAAATAATCAAATTGGTTTTTTCAGCCATGATGGCATATTCTGATTTCAACTTTTAGCATTTCATAATGAGTAACAGGGCGTAGTATATTAGCAAACAGAATATAAAGCACAAATATATCTTCTCTCTCACACCCATACTTTTTAGCTTTCTGAAAAGAAAACTATTGTGTCGGCTTTGTCTGTCCGTCCGCACTTTTTTCTGTTCGCAGTTTTTCTGCCCGCTCTCTGATCTTAAAAACTACTGAGGCTAGAGGGCTGAAAATCGCTATGTTGATCATCCACCCTCCAACCATCAAACATACCAAATTGCAGCCCTCTAGCCTCAGTAGTTTTTAGTTTATTTAAGGTTAAAGTTAGCCATAATCGTGGTTCTGGCAACGATATAGGATAGACCACCACCAGGTCGTGGTTAAAGTTTTATGGGCCGCGGCTCATACAGCATTATACCGAGACCACCGAAAGATAGATCTATTTTCGGTGGCCTTGATGATACGCTGTAGCGGCTGTACAGAAAACTCGATTGCGTCGAAGAAACTTCGGCGCATTTTTTAAACTTATTTCCAGTTCCAAAGTAAAGAAAGATAGATTCTCAGGCATATGAAAACCAAAACAATTATCGCTAAGTAATATACAGATTGGTAAGTTTTCTCGCTATTCCAAATTTTTGCGACATAGTTCGGATGAATTGCCATCACCCTGTTCCCGGAAATAGTCAAGGCACCTTTCCCATAGCATAACTGAATGTTATTTCCGTCAACAGCAGTGTTGCCCCTACTCGGCTTCGAAAAATGAAAGATGCCGATAAACATGCGAGTGAAATAACTCTTCAGACACTGGGAGGCTGTTCCAGTCCAACGGTGTGAGGAATAAAGGACCTCTGGAGCTGAGAAGTTCGACAGCGAGGCACGTTTACTGCATCGCTGTCTATTTCAGTTCATTGCTTAAATTAGGAAGTTGGTTTTCATAGTTCGGGGTTTTAAGGGTTTATTGGCTTTTTATTATCTGAGGCTTCTGATATTTTATTCTTATGACCAGTAGTGATGGTCTGGTCAATGTTGCTAAAGCTGTGATTGTGAAATAGAATCGGTAACCTTACAGATGCTCTACTTAAGGGTAAGAATTCTCTCTCTCTCTCTCTCTCTCTCAAATATTCTCTCTTGTCCTCTACTTAAAGGTAAAATCTCTCTCTCTCTCTCTCTCTCTCTCTCTCTCTATTCATCTCTCTCTCCCTCTACGTAAAGGTCTCTCTCTCTCTTTCTCTCAAATATTCTTGAAGTACTTGCCCCTCTACGTAAAGATAAGAATTCTCTCTCTCTCTCTCAAATATTCTTGAAGTCTCTCTCTCTCTCTCTCTCTCTCTCTCTCTCTCTCTCAAATATTCTTGAAGTACTTGCCCTCTACGTAAAGGTAAGCATTGTAATCTTGACAATGGAAGGTTTTAACCTGAGTGGCGGACGTCCTCCGGACAAGATTCGACTTCCTAAGGCACCTTATTTCCTTTTAGAATGCGGCTATTGTGACACTAAACGCTCAGTTCTGGAGTTAAATGTGTCCATGTTCTGCTCGAGTGTCGTTGCCTTAGGAAATTCGACCAGGATTATTATCCCTTACATTTTTATAGATGCTACATCACTCCTTTGATGTCGAAACGCACTATGCTTTTAAAGTCAATTTATTTTGAAACACAAATATTTTAGAAATCTGACTTTTGTACTGGAGGTTCATGTGAAATTTCAAATTGTAGCGTTATACTGAATGCGCGTTTATCTGGGTATAGCGCTAAAATTATGGATTTAATCAGAATGAAGGGTCCTAGGAGTGTGAACAATAAAATCAGCATTTGTTTTTCGTTACCGATGACACTTAAATTGTTAGAGTTTCACTAGCTGGAATATTAAAAGAATTTGATAGAGAAAAATTATTTTATATCATTAATTAGGTCACTACAATTACTTTCGATTTTTTATTCAAACCACTGTTGTTCTCAGTTCAAGAGCTGAGACACTGAAAGCGATTCCGGAGATGAACATTCACGATCTGCAGCTATAATAATATAAAAAATATAGATATCTTGAGAAGATTAATCTTGTAAGACCGTCTACCCGTTCTTGTTTTTCGTTTGTGCGCAATTATGTAATTACAAAGTAGTCTTTGTTTATTACTCTGGATCTACTCAGCAGAGTCCATCAACTTCCACTTTCCAGGATCAAAAAATGTAATTTAATTTTGGATGTAATTTTCACCTAAACACGTTCACACTAAATAACTCCGCACAGTCTACGTAATTACCTATCTCTCTCTCTCTCTCTCTCTCTCTCTCTCTCTCTCTCTCTCTCTCTCTGTCACACCAAGAACGAAAGTAGAAGCATAAAAAAATTACAGCAAATAAGAGTACCAGGTATCTTGGCTTGCTAAAACTAAAACGCCTACCCATCATTGAACCAAAATTTCTTTAGTTATTATTATTATTATTATTATTATTATTATTATTATTATTATTATTATTATTATTATTATTATTATTATTATTCTCAAAATTAGCAAAAATACATGCAGGCGAACAATACAAAAGAACAGCTTTTCTCAAAACAAGCTTTACAGAACAAGAGCAGGCATAAGCAAATTAACTCAACAAATGCATAAGCACCGATATTTGATGTGTGGTTTAACTTGCTGCCGAAAAATTAATGATTCCCAGGAATAAACAAGTAAAAAATGCGCCGAAATTTCTCCGGTGCAATCGAGTTTTCTGTACAGGGTATAATCAAGGCCACAGAAAATAGATCTATCTTTTGGTGGTCTCGGTAGAATGCTGTATGAGCTGCGGCCCATGAAACTCTCTGCCGGCCGTGGTGGCCTCTGTTGTTGCGTTGCCAGAAGCACGATTATGACTAACTTTAACCTTAAATAAAATAAAAACTACTGAGACTAGAGGGCTGCAATTTGGTATGTTTGATGACTGGAGGGTGGATGGTCAACATACCAATTTGCAGCCCTCTAACCTCAGTAGTTTTTAAGATCTGAGGGAGGATAAAAAAAAGTGCGGATGGACAGACAAATAGCCATCTCAATAGTCTTCTTTTACGGAAGACTAAAAACGTATAAATTTATTGGGAAAGATCCTAAAACAACGCGCAAAGTATCCGAACGGATCCTCGAAAGACGATGAACAAGGAACGAACCCAAAGAAAGCGAACGAAATGATTGGAACTTTGGAAGCCGACAGCCGAAAGATAATCTTCGCAATAAGGGAAGTGTCGAGCTGTCATTGGAAAGACGAGCCTGGTCCTGTTGGGACCTTGTTGGTGTTTTCGGCGAAAATACTAGGATATATATTTTACCCCGATTTTCAGGATCGGGTAAGTTATATACCAACTGCGTACCGTCGGTAAAGGTCTATGCGCTGGTTTTAAAATATAATAATAATAATAAATAATAATAATAATAATAATAATAATAATAATAATAATAATAATAATAATAATAATAATTATTATTATTATTATTATTTCATTTTAATTTGTTCATTTGTGAATCGCTTTCAATATCTGCATTCTGTTCGAAGAAGAAATTTTTGTAAAAAGAATATGCACGACTTATAAGCATTTTCCCATTTTCGGTACTAATTTAATTACTATTCGGAATGATGATACTGCAATTGTATTTCATATTAAATGATACGTAATTCCTACTCAGGAATTGTAAGCGGAAACAACATTCGCTAATATTTGATAGTGAAATCGTTCTTTGCTAATGGTTCTTGATCGGAATGTTTAGAAAGCATACTTATTCTTGTCATGACGAAAGTGCTTTCACTTGTTTTAAACGGAAATTTAATTGTATACATTTTTATAAAGCATGGGGAATGGACGAATAGCAATTATGATTCATGTGAATCTTCTGAATAAGCATTTACTACAGTATACGTTTTATAATGGCTTAGTTCTCGGTTAAAATTTTGCCCTAACAGTTCATACATCCACGGGGATCCCAAGCTTGGATGAAAATGAATTATTATTATTATTATTATTATTATTATTATTATTATTATTATTATTATTAAAAACATACTTCACTCAAAATGTGTAGTTTCTTTGTCTTCTTTATAAATGATACCAAAACCATATTTTGTAGACCTAAAAGACTTCAAGAAAGCGTATAGTCACTGGTAAATATGACGAGTTTTCAAGAAAGCATTCATAAATCAAAACATCAGTTTTCGAAAAAAAATTCTATTACTTAAAGCATATGATAATATTGTTTAATATGATCTATAGGCTTTCAAGCGTCGTTAAGCTTTACTGCCATTTGCAACGCTTTGCAAAAGTTTGTTGCGTGCTGTATGCTAATTTAAATTTTGAAAAGAATGTGATGTCGGCCATAGAATTCAATCTCCTTTTTCATCCAAGCTGATGTAGGTATGAACTATTAAGGCAAAATTTTAACCGAGAACTAAGCACTCATTAAACGTATAGTAAATATTAACGCAGGTGATTCACATGAATCATAATTGCTATTCCTCCATCGCCCATGCTTTATAAAAATGCATATATTTAAATTTCCGTTTAAAACAAGTGAAAAAACTTTCGTCATGACAAGAATAATTATGCTTTCTAAACCCTCCGACCAAGAATCATTAGCAAAGATGTGACTCAACGAGAATAATTTCACTATCAAATATTAGCGAATGTTGTTTCCGCTTACAATTCCTGAGTAGGAATTACGTATTATTTATATTTTTTAATATGAAATACAAGTGCAGAATCATCATTCCGATTAGTAATGAAATTAGTACCGAAAGTGAGAAAATACTTAAAAGTCATACATATTCTTTTTACAAGAATTTCTTCTTCGAGCAGAATGCAGATATTAAAAACGATTTACAAATGAACCAATTAAAATGAAATATTAAGAAATTATAAGACAGCAAGATACAAGATATTAAAATTTAGTAAACACACTTTTCCGAGTAGTTAAAAAAAATACATTTTATTGTAGCCATTCCCACTTTTTCTCAGACTCCTTTTAAAGCATGTAATGAAGTTAAGAGGCGTTATATCACTGAGTCTTGTAAAAGATAATTGAGAAGACAAGACCATATCATATCTGTTAAGCACAGACACATAATTATAACATGACTGATATAACAAAATCAAAATCATTCTTTAAATAAAATTTGGCAACCCACTGCGCTCCTCTCCCAGATTCGAAACCCACGAACAATTCGGTTTTGTTCCCCAGAGATGTAAAGTGAACCGACGCTATAACTTCGTTAACTCTGATCGAACTATTGGATAACGAACTGTTGGTGGATTGATGGGTGGTGGATTGGTGGGTGTAAGGGGCAAGGGGTTTTTAACCAGATGAATGTGGACAACCCACTTACCCCTTAAGGGTAGTTGGTAAAGGGCGGATAATAGTCAAGAGTTGAAGTTAAGTATACCTTAGTTTTACCAGACCACTGAGCTGATTAACAGCTCTCTAGGAACTGCCCGAAGGATTAGACTTATTATGCGTGGCAAGAACCAGTTGGTTGTAGCAGCTGGACCTACGGCTTATTGTGGAATCCGAACCACATTATAGCGAAAATGCATTTATCACCAGAAATAAAATTCACTCTAACTCTTCATCAGCCGGCCAGATCAACTCCGGCCCAGCGAGGCTCAGTCCACAGTTCTACCGACTCACCAACGAAAGAGCTTCAAGAGTTGAAGGCAAACTTGGAAAGAATTTGACGAGATAAGGAAAATATGACAAATAAATATACAAATAAATAAATAAGCACGGCAATTTCAAAACAGTCACAACGAAATGACGAGGGAAGTTAAAGCTCCTCTCTCTCTCTCTCTCTCTCTCTCTCTCTCTCTCTCTCTCTTCTCTCTCATTTTAATGGATATTTAATTAATGCACGGATATTACTTTAATTAACCTCACATGAAATCTGTACAAAATAAAACGCTTTCCGCAAAACTGTAAATTAGCAGAAGAAAGAATTAGGATGAATTTAATCAAATAATGAAGTATTTTCACATTTTTCCCACAATTTTTACCGCGGGTAAAAATTATATTTAACAGGGGCTAGGCACAACAAACATTTCTAAAGTGAGGGTTTATAACAAAAATTTCATTTGCATAGAAAGAATAAAAACCAAATGCAAGAGAGAACCGTAATTTCAACGCTAAAGAAGCAGTATTAAGGAGAGATCTTTCTTTCCTGCTTGGTCAGTGATATAAATCTTCCCTGGAACAGAAATGAGGATTTATGATCCCTTCCCGGGAGATTGGAATTTAGCGAGAGATGTCGACAGACTTGTCAACTTTCTTTGGTGGACACATTTTCTCTTCCTTTGCGAAACACTCGTTTTCATTTAAAAAATTTCAAGTTAAGCACATCTTGCATGGACACTGTATTTGGTTTCGTGTACGTAGTTTCCACACAAACACACACATACACTCCCACACACACACACACACACACACACACACATACACACACACATATATATATATATATATATATATATATATATATATATATATATTACACATATATATATATATATATATATATATATATATACATACATATATATTACATATATACATGTTTGTTATGTTTGTGTGTGTGTGTGTTTATATGCGTACGTGCATGTGTTAAATGTCTTGCTTATTACAATGTACTCACCAATCTCCGAGGGTTTTCTCCGTGTTCACATCTAATTACCACAGTGGCAATCATAACAATAAAAGAGTTCAGATAAAATGTAAAGTACCTCAGGGAAGGTTATGTATACTGCTATTTTCTACACCACATCCAATCTAGTCGTTTGTTCTTTAGATTTTTAGTTTAAGATTTAAATGGCCATACGGGGGTTTTAAATAGATGATTTACCTGTTTATCAAATGTTTCAAGAATAAAAAAATACTCAGGCAACTTACGAAAACATTTACAATCATATTCCAATATAGGTTACCAAGAGTAATATTTACATGGCTCCTGATACTGGTCGCGTTATTTTGATTTTCATGAATAACGCTGAGTTTTGTAAGTGGGAATCAATATTCACTGAAAATATCTTAAACAAAATAAGAAAGAGCAAATAGCTGAGGAATATCTGTTAATATGGTGCTTTCTTGGGAATGATACTACTTAAATAAGATATCTTCCATTTCTCAAGTGAAATGGACAAGGGGAATATGTACTGATTATTATTATTATTATTATTATTATTATTATTATTATTATTATTATTATTATTTGCGAAAAGTTTACAAATTAAGTCAACATCAGGCTTTATGACAATTCAGTAGTTTAATAAATCGAATAATTAATTTAACATTGGCAAACCCAAAGTTAATTTCTGGCTTTAAAAAGTTGTGTATCTCTTTAAATCAAAAAGAATCTCACTGTATTAAGTCTGCTTCAGTTAAGGTTTCTATAAAGGCGATAAAACTATAAAACGTAGAAAATCTTACACCAAAGCGCTTCCTGGAAGCATCTGTTTTCCTATAACACTACAGTAGCAATCGTATCGTGCTGCTATTAAGGCTTGAAAAGATTTCAGCCGAATAAAAGGCTCTACATGGAAATACATCCTTAAAATGGATCACGTCACTTCTCAAGAAGGAATTGAATTGAACTGAATATAGAATTTAGGCCAAAGGCCAAGCACCGGGACCTATGAGGTCATTCACCACTGAAACGGAAATTGACAGTAAAATGTTTGAAAGGTGTAACAGGAGGAAAACCTCGCAGCTGCACTATGAATCAACTGTTAGGAGAGGGTGGAAAGTAAAGTGGAAGACAGAGAATATGAAACGAGGTACAGTGAAAGGAATGAAAGGGGTTGCAGCTAGGGGCCGAAGGAAGGGACGCTGCAACGAACCTTAAGTAATGCCTACAACGCACCGTACGAGGCCTTAGGAAAGAGTGAGAGAGTCTGAAAGATTGCTGCGCACCTCGTGTGTGTCTCCCTAACCCAATATGCAGCCTCGGGCAGGAGGAGATGAAGATGAAGATGAAGATGAAGATGCAGAACGGAATCCCAATTAATCTCCTTCCATTGCCTGTAGTCCTTCATCTTCATCGTCCCTCCCCAGATGCTGGCTTTGAAAGAGACCCTTCTCTGTGATTAATTCATCCTCCTGCTTGACTTGTCTGTGTTCTTTAGGAAAGGGAACAGCGCTCAGTTTTCAGATCATATTTCAATTTCGCAACAACCAAAAGCAAACGTATACGATGCAGAGAAAGCTCAGTTTGAACAATAATGTAAATGCCATTATTTAGACATAGGTGTATTAGCCGTTTTCCCTGAGAAAGAACATTCTTAGTGTTTTTTTTTTTTTATTGGAGTAACTGAGAACGAAATAGCTCCTCAAAGCAACATCAGTTCTGCAAGAAGAGCGCGGTTTTTTTATGTTGCTTTCTTAAGAAATAGTACAGGAAGTAGGTATTTTCAAATTGTATAACTTTACTGTCTTTCAAACCTAATACAAAGCGGAATTTTACCAAGTTATTCTTCCTTTAAACCTTAGTATTCAATCTAGTAGCATGTTTTTCTGAGTCGCCAATGGAGAGCAGCTATTTGGAAAAAAATTAAGGATATTTTATTCTCGTCATAAAGGACCGGATTTCGGGCACTTCATTTTCGTCTGAGAAGAAAAAACATGCTGCAGCACAATTTATGATAATATTGGATAGTTTTACGTTCGTAGGAATGTTTAATTAATGGTATCTCATTTGCATGTGGAGGTGAGGATTTCAAAAATATCTTGAAAATGATTATGAATGGATAGCATATGAAAAATGGGAAAAAGCACGTTAAACGAAGAAGAAGAAGAAGATCAGATATAATTTAGATATAAACTGCATACAAAGCATGAAGCTGAAGTTCTTACATAAATACATATTGGAAGGAAGGTGTACAATAGGATGAAATAAATGAAGAATAGAGAAATTAAGCCTTTTACTAATTAATGCCAACTGTTTCAAATACATTTTGAGCCCAAGGAATGTCATGAGAGGAACAAATCCATAGCTTTTGAGGGTTACGAATGAGGATTTTTCAATGCAGGGTTTTTGATTAGTATTAAAATGCCCTTTCTCTGTCTTTATTGAGGTTTTATATGGTCTTCGATTTTGACAGTATACTGTATATATAATATATATATATATATATATATATATATATATATATATATATATATATATATATATATATATATATATATATATATATATATATCCATACATACATATATATATACATATATATATATATATATATATACATATATATATACATATACATATATATATATATATAAATGTTGAAATAGATGAGCTCAATTTAAATAAATAACGTACTCATTTTAATAAAAGCAGCCGTCACTAACGAGAATTTCTTTATGAATTTCATTACAGCATTATTAACAAGCAGTCCATTAAGTTCTTTCAGTGTTGGTGGTAATTGAATTTTGGGAACATTCCAGCCCTGAGTAAAACCCCCTAAAATAAAAAAAAATATTTCTCTACACGAAATTAATCTTAATGGAATAAATTTCCTTTAAACACTACTTGTATATAAGAATGAATTCCTATGCAGCTCCTATCTTTTATTCATGCAAATTAATTCAATTTTATTATAAATAAGCATTTCTTAAAAACGTGTTATTCTGACATCCTATTGTAACCCCCTTACTAACAATATGGAAGCATTCCACAAATACTGATCATATATCGGTGTAAGAAAAAATAATTTTAGAAAATAGTATAAAATCAACTGCAAAAATTTTTCTCTATCTGATTAAGAACGTTTTTTTATATAATTCTAAGAATGATTTAGCCAAAATCTAAGGTCTCATATAAAATAGTTCTTTTAAGCGTTATATATATATATATATATATATATATATATATATATATATATATATATATATATATATATATATATATATATATATATATATATATACTATATGTGTGTGTGTGAAGCGATAACTATAATCTGTCTGCTTTCATTTTCAAAATATAAAATCTGAGAAGGGCTGGGAAATATAAATGAATGTATATGAGGAAAACACCAGGCTTTCATATTCGGTCGTGAGTCTTACTTATTCCTTCCTTCTCTCTCTCTCTCTCTCTCTCTCTCTCTCTCTCTCTCTCTCTCTCTCTCTCCAACACCAACACCAAAAAACACATTTTATCTAAAAGAATCTATCGCTGTTCTCCAGACATGACGTCTGAAAAAAAAGAGGTATTTTGAAATATTGCTTGGTAATATTTTACTTGAATTTCCAACTCATAAAAAAATTAAATAAATAAACGGGGTTCTGATAAAACTCACGTGGATTAATTATTAAACATGACGAAAAAAAAAGAAACAAGAAGTAAAAACATTGGAATACCTCGGAATTTCGGATATTTTTTGAAAGGGGTCCAACAGAAACTCATAAACCTGGGAACTCTCCCAGTGCCCAGCTACTCTAAGCAGAAATTGACTGCCGTCTGGCTGGCTGGCAATGACAGTATTTGCTTTGGCTGACATACGTCACGAATTGTTACTATGTATTACTATCTTGCCGTATGGCTTGTTTTACTGTTTGAAGAACTGCACAGATACCTTTGAATGGCACTCAAACACTCTGGGTATGGAGGCTCGCTCTTCTTCTATACAAAGATGGTTCTTTTTTTACAAGCCCTTAATTTCACTGAGATTACTTAAGAATAATAGATATATGTCAATTTGGCAATGTTATCTTATCTAGTTTTTTTTATGTACAGAAGCTTTGCACGTGGCTTGTTACACTAACACATTATTATTGTATAATGCAATGTGTAATTTGTACGCCATAGTAGGTCGGTGCATCTACTAGCCTCTTATGTATATACTTTTTTTATGCAGAAGAATAATGCAACTTCTATCTATCTATTCATTCAGATTGTATTTTTTCTCTCTTACTTCCTAATAAACACCATATTCTTTGGAAGCTTGAATTTCAAGTCGGCCCCTATGGTTAAGTATACCTTAGTTTAACCAGACCACTGAGCTGATTAACAGCTCTCCTAGAGCTGGCCCGAAGGATTAGATTTATT
>NC_089752.1:368000-385500 GCF_040412425.1 Macrobrachium rosenbergii
TGACTCAAAAAGTTGACAATTAAAACCGAGAACGAGCAATTAATCAGTATTTTGTTTTTTTTTGGTTTTTTGACATGCTTACACAGTGCTAGAGTTTAGTCTAGAAAGGTACAAGACGCCTAAGCCTTGCAATATGTAAAATTGGATATCGATCTCAGATAAAGATAAGACTTTCCGAAAAGCAAACGCGTTCTTAACTGTTTTATTCAACGAGATAAAATCTTTTTTGCACGCAAACATACAGTTTCATAAAAACAAAACCTGGATTAAAATTGCATGTTTTCTCTCTCTTCATCGCCCCCACCATTGTATGTTTCCAATTGACAGTCCAATCGAATTATTATTATTATTATTATTATTATTATTATTATTATTATTATTATTATTATTATTATTTGTTTCAATGTTTTCTTATCATTTTCCCCCATCTTCAATTTTAAGTGTCATAATTTAAGGAGGAAACTCAGCAAGAAAAATTCTAACCAAAATCTCGTTCCATAAGAGATTTCCTTTTTTGAAATGAATCAGTTTGTATTTTTATTTTCATTATCGATTTACACAAATTCCTACCTTCGGGTGATTCATATGTTTATTTTTTTAGTTTTCATGCAACACCCGTCTGTAGGAATATATACAGCATTATGTAATGTATGTAAACTGTTAATATGAAAAGCTATTTTCCTGCATGTCTCAAATATGTAAATGCACCCCTATTGACGCATGAATAAATGTACCGAAATATCTGCAATATTAAAACGACAGTCGTACGAACATTTCAGTTAGTTTTCGTGTAACAAAAGGCTGATGTGTCTACATTCAACCCTTTGTACGTAAAGGACCCCTTTTGAATTCAGTGCATTTTTAGTTATCAGGCAGTTGCATATTCATAGGAGCTCAGGTTTTAAGCCATCCTGGCTATTAATCAAAATTCCTTCCGGAGATTTTTTTTTATGAAATAGAACGTTCTGCAAGCACATGAAATACAGTAATCTCCGTACATGACGCACACTCACGCGCACACACACACACACACACACACACACACACACACACACACACACACACATATATATATATATATATATATATATATATATATATATATATATACATATACATATATAAATTACCGTTTTTGATTGAATAAAGAGTTCAAGCTAACGATTCTCAGGTCATTTAAACTCAATACATCCCAATGTAAAATTCATCATGCAAGAGAAAGCAAATGATTCTATAACTTTTCTTGATTGCCGTGTACAAAAGGCTTCAGAGACCAAAGCCTTTTTTGCAAAAGTATTTAGAAAACCAGTATTTACAGGTTTGGGCATTATTTTTCAGAGCAGACCTTACACGAATGTTAACTTCAATAATGCACACACATTAATTTACCGACCTCAGAACATTAGTAGTAAATAGGGGTCCTACCATGAAGAAATTTTGTTTGATTGAACTTTCAAAATTACTGGGTATCCTAGGGTTCTTGTTCTCAGCATGCGTAGACAAATCAGTAAGAATTTCTTGGTTGGAAAAATGCTATTTAACCACAAGGTTATTACAAAGGTAATTTTTCAAGAAATACACAGTATAGCTTTTATTTAGTTGTTTTTATTTAGTTAACTCCAAGATGGCGTTTTCTAATAATTTTAAAATCAAAGGAATTACTATACACGAGGAGAAGTCACTTGTGGTTCTGGAATTAGATCACTGTTCCTTCAGTGAAGGCACTGAAATCAGAGGTCGAAACCACTGGCCATTTTCGACTCGAGCTGGTAGCAGGCTGGCTGGGTCAGTGGGTTCCATTTAAATCATTTTACCATTTCATTAAATACAGTGGTATGTTAACCTTCGAATTTCCCAGACCACTGCAACCATACACAAGAAACCCACTTCGAATAGTGATGGGTCCTACCCCCTCCGTTACTTTTAATGTAGAGTGTGTGTGTTGTGGAGGGTGAGATTGGGATGGGTGCCTAGTTTGCTGTTTTGTATATATTCGTTTCCTTAATTGGTGTTTTTTTCTTTTGCTGTTTTCACTGTGACATTTCCTGAAACAACAATTTTACATATGTTGTTATTTTTAAATATTTATCAATTATAATTTTACAGGCCTTAAAAATGATTTGGTGTAACAAAACGAAACGTTGCAACAAAATAAAAATGTTTCCTACTGTTTCATTCTTTTGTCTTTCATTCGGGTGAGGTTCCCTCATACAAGTGTTCTTCTTCTGTATATTTGCCACTCTAATTGGCTATCCCCCACTCTCTCTCTCTCTCTCTCTCTCTCTCTCTCTCTCTCTCTCTCTCTCTCTCTCTCTCTCTCTCTCTCTCTCTCTCTCAAAATATCCTCCTCCAGACATCATGCGATAATGGATTAAGTTTTCGCTCCAAAATGGTCAGCTAAATCTTCAATTTTAAATTGTCAACTTAAAGAGAGAAAACGCTTACGTATGCATTTTCTTTCATATCTCAAGAAGAGAGACCAAGGTAGAGAGAATAAGGCCAGAAAACAGGTATAGGTTCTAAAATCTTTGCAGATAAAGTTGAGTGAATAAAAACCTGTGTTTTAACTTTCTTCGGCCCTCTCTGCTCAGTAAGGCTGACCAGTTGCTCTAAAACTTTTTTTTTTTTCGGTTTTTACCTCAAACTTCGGCAATGAACTTCTCCAAGTTTCTCGAACGATGTAATATCTTTTGGAAATCTTTGGAGTAAGAGACCTCTTGTATCAACCTCTTTCTCATTTTGCGACAAGTGATTTTTAAATCTATTTTTATATAAAGCTTTCTTTCATCCATATTTATGCAGGTTTAGATTTAGGTTAAGTTTATCTTAGTTTAACCAGACCACTAAGCTGATTAACAGCTCTCCTAGGGCTGGTCCGAAGGATTAGATTTATTTTACGTGGCTAAGAACCAACTGGTTGCCTAGCAACGGGGCTTACAGCTTACTGTGGAATCCGAGCCACATTATGACGAGAAATTAATTTCTATCACCAGAAATAAATTCCTCTAATTCTTCATTGGCCGGTCGGAGAGTCGAACGCTGGGCCAACAGCGTGCAAGCCGAGAGCTCTACCCACACCTCCAATGAAGAAATAAGAGTGTTCACAATAGCAAAAGTACTTCTGTATTTTCACCTTACCTGTGTATTATATACTTACGGTATATATACACTGGCATTAATATATCACTCCTATTAAGTCCCCAAGATGTAAGCCATCACATAGTAAGTGAATTTTATACTGATAAATGGAAATCTAAAAATACGTGCAAATCGGACAAATTTACTATGTATGTATGTGTGTGTATATACAGTATATATACATATATATATACACACACACACACACATATATATATATATATATATATATATATATATATGTATATATACTGTATATATATATATAGATAACGAGATGGCAATCATTTGTACTCTCTCTTCTTTATCAAACAATTCAAAAGTTAATCAAAGTGGGTGAAAAACGACTTTTAATATAAGTATTTCAGCTAATCCTCTATACTTCGTTAAATATGCATAATTCATTAAGATAACAATACAGAAAAATGTTCAAAGATTGTCAAGTTTTCCCACCAAAATGTACCAACATGACCATTGTGCCTTAAGCATCTAATTAAAAAAAATAATTTTTCTTATCACTAAAAGTATTTTAATCCCAGACCCTGCGTTACTTAAAAGATTTCAGATGCCAAGGAAGTTTTCAATTCCCACTTTCTGCACCGCATTCACAGCATGACTAAATACTGCATTGTAGAGAATTACTGCCGGAATTTCAGCTTTTCGATCGCGAACTTTTTCATGGAATTGGTAATGCTGGTGTCTGGCAACTGGGCAGTTAATACTCCAAGGCATTCTGGGAAACTATTCCCGGCTCTTAACCGCTGCGATAATCATGCGCATTCCACGGAGATTGGAAATGTAAAATTGCATTCCTTAGTTCTTTTAATACTGTGCACTTTGCTTTTAGATGCTATCTCGAGAAAGACTAATATAAATCTCTCTCTCTCTCTTCTTTGACTGTACAATATATATATATATATATATATATATATATATATATATATATATATATATATATATATATATATATATATATATATATATATGTGTGTGTGTGTGTGTGTGTGTGTATATATATACATATATATATATATCTATATATAAATATACACACACATATAAATACATATATATATTTACATAATATATATATAGGCTATATATATATTTGTATGTATGTTTGTGTGTGCTATCACATGATGGCGACAGAAATACCAGTACATATTAACAACTTGGCTTCCAGAAAGTCATAAGTTAGGCAAATCAAATATTTGTGTCAAGACATATCGTGTAGCAATGTGTGAAATTTAAAAATCGCCTTTTGATGACTTTTGTTACTTAAGACAAGGCATTTGACGAAGTTCACAGCCAAGTATTATCAAAGGTGTTTCGTCACTGTGGCAATCCCTTGAACATTTAAGGGTAACTGAACTCACTCATAGTGTAGAACAAGTAAAAAGCCTTCGCATATGATAAATCAATCAAAACAAAGTTCACTAAGATTAATAGCAGCAGAATTAATGATAGTAACAAGAGAGATATGGGAGTACATTCTATAAAATGCAAGCTCTGTAATTTATTTTATTTTGGGGAGACAGGTAGAGGGATGGACATAAGATTACAAGAACATAAAAAAGCTGTTAGGGACTTCGCTCACAGCAGCGCTATTGCTAAACATTGTTGGGAAAATAACACGTCATGGATTGGGAGGGAGCTAAAACTATATATAGAAGTAGTCAAGCAAGCCATGGGAGAGTAGTGGAGGGGGCTTTGATAAATATTTGCGAGGGGGCTTTGATAAATATTTGCAACACATTAGATGGCAATAAAGCCTTTACGCAGGAGGAAAGACATACAGACAGGCTAGTCTGTCATTCCATAAATTTAAATTTAAAGCAGTTTCTCGAGGGACGTGATACTGTGTCTCCCTCACCTCTCCCCGCACAGGTTGTCGAAGCGGCAGTTGTCACAGAAACAACAGAGGCACCGAAGCTGAAAGTCGTTCACCAACCACGAATCACCTGTCACCAACAACGAGCGCCGTACGAACGAGAGACGGCCGTTAAGCTCACAACGTCTGGCTCACAGATACGAGGAAACAGCCATTACATGATCGCCATTTCTTAAGTGTTCGATGGTTTCCTGGACTATAACCAAAAAATTCGTCAGCTGTCTTTCTAAAAGACACACATGTATTTTTATTCATTTGGCTGAAGAGGACAGTTCTGCAAACGGTCGAAAGCTCCATTTTTTAACCCTTTTTTTTATTTTGGAAAAATACAATCGCCATATACATTATTGTGGCTTTTTACTTATTATTTCCGGTCACATTATAGTGATGCACAACGCCACAATATTTACAAAGCATGTTTAATAGAACACAGTCTATGTTCAGAGAGATGGAACTCAAAATAAATGTGAGAAAAATATGTGATGAGGACAGAGAATAAACACTGGGATGAAGTAACACTAAATGTAGAAACGATTAATGTCGTAGAATATTTCTAATATTTACCAACACAGCTATTCATTCCATATTCTTCTGAGGTGGAATCTGGGCATATCAAACAATGTTCATGCTGAGTAAGCATTGGGAATTAAGAATGCTGGGATTACATACGAAAGTAGGATATACATGGCTGGCATGGTTTGTCCTACACTACGGTTATATCATGAATCATGGTATGAAAATGAGACGTCTTAAAATATTTTGTTAGCCAGAGAATAAAAATGTAAGATATACAGTAGTGGAATTTAAAGAAATGTCCTATCTTGGTGAGATAATGATGAAAGGGTGATGAACAAGGTTTGGACAAATCCTCCGCACAACCCATGGGAGATTAGTACGTGATAGCATCAGCTGGTGGGCTACTCTGAGCACTAGAAGAGTTGGAAGACCGAAACCTTCTTGAATGAGAACTGTGAGATGGCAGACTGGAGAGCAATGAAGATCTGTGGTAGATAAAACACACGAGAAACACTAATGGTCCCCGTGGGGAATTAGTTCCGTCAGTGCACCTCACGCAGTGTACTGTAGGCATCACTGAAGGTTCTTTGCAGCTTGCCTTCGGCCCCTAGCTGCAACCTCTTTCATTCCTTTAATTGTGCCTCCGTTCATATTTTCTTTCTTCCATCTTGCTATCCACCCTCTCCTAACAATTGTTTCATAGTGTAACTGTGAGGTTTTCCTCCTGCTATACCTTTCAAAACTTTCTACTCTCTATTTCACTTTCACCAGTGAATGACATCACAGGTCGCAGCTCTTAGCCTTTGGCCAAAATTCTATATTCTAACACGTGTTGGGTTTCATAGAGGCTATTTGGAATTTCATAGAGGTCATTTGCGTATGTATGTGTGTGTGAGTGATCCTTTGATATCTAACACATCTACGATATGTGAAGTATGAATCAAGAAACGTCTAAAACAATAAACTTTGTTTTTATCAAAAGCTTACACCAATTGGTTAGATGAATAAAATGATATGATGTAATGCCAAACATATGAATCTACACTAAAAATGATGACTCAAAACGCCTTCATCAAATCTTCCAACGAGAAAAAAAAAATTTATCCTCTCCCTCATCCTTCGAAAACATCGAAATCTCCTGAGCCCTGTGAGACGGGGGTCATTTAACTAAGGAACAACAACACTGGCTAAAGTTGGGTCCCAGCTGATCTGTTTGGAACAGGATCTAATATAGATAAGTAATATCAGTTAGTCTCCGGAGTATCGAGACTATGGAGCAAGTTCTCCCAAGTTTCATATTCCTGGCCCAGACGCAATATGGGAAGTGAGATGATCATCATATTCTGCTCAGTGAATGTGATGGAAATGATTTTGCTTTTACTTTACGAATATTCATATCTGCAGGTGTACGTATGAAGGCGTAGATGGGTATTTAGTCATATCAGTGGCCAATTACAATTCAAGAGGAAAGTCAGAAATATTACTAGACATCTAAGTTAAGTATACTTTAGTTTAACCAGACCACTGAGCTGATTAACAGCTCCTCTTAGGGCTGGCCCGAAGGATTAGACTTATTTTACGTGGCTAAGAACCAACTGGTTACCTAGCAACGGAACCTACAGCTTATTATGGAATCCGAACCACATTATACCGAGAAATGAATTCCTGTCACCAGAAATAAATTCCTCTAATTCTTCATTGGCCGGCCGGAGAATCGAACGCGGGCCTAGGAGAGTGCTAGCCGAGTACGATATCGACCCATCCAATGAGGAACTTACTGGACATCTAATAGACCTAATAACGTGTATAAACAACAACAGAATTTGCCTAGACTGGTCATATTAGACAAGAAAAGAAGATACCGTTACAAGACATGAAAGAATCTGAGCAGCTCATTGTCCTCCTAATGATGCATCAGTTTTAAAAGATGAGAGATCACAAAATATCTTTCAGAGCAGATCCATTAAGACTTTGTAGTAAAATTTAGAAACTCCCAGGTAAATAAGGAGGAGTAACAGGGGAAATATACGGAGTTATAATTAGGTTCCTGTACCAGGCATTGTGAGTTGGCGGGGAGTGGAGGGGGTGGGGGTCGGTTGAATAGAAGTTATGATCGATGGGACGGGATGTTGGATAACAGATTTATTCCTGATAACAGGGAAAATGTGATGTAATTTTCAAGTGCCCTTTTATGATCGATTGTACCTTTTTTCTATAAAGAGCAACAAATTCCTGGAAAATAATTATTTTTATAGTATTCACCACCCTTCCATCATAATATTAATTTTAAGCTACTTCCCTCAATATGTTTTTATATATTTAAAATCGATAAAAATCATTATAAGCATGATAATTAAAATGTTGGAAAGCGATTTTTACAAATGAACATCCAATCTGCCTAAGTTAATTTCAGTAGATTCAGAAGCTTCGATAACTAGGGTACGGACATCAAAAAAGTCACTCTAAGTATTTTCACATTAGATATGGAGTATGCTGAAGTACGCATGATAAAAGAAAATAGCTTTTATTAATAGGTACTTCTAAAATGAAGCTACTGATACAACTGAAAGTTAAAAAGGTGCAGTACTAAATATTTTATAGCATCCATTCGATATTTCAGGAGATAAAAAAGTAAAGATTCAGCGAAATGTTGAAAGAGGTACAAGCACAAATACGTTGTTAGAAAAGAAGAAATTTCTGAGATGTTACTCGATTACAGTATAAGAGAAAAAAAGAAGATATTTGTGCTCATATATATATATATATATATATATATATATATATATATATATATATTTATATGTATATATATAAATACATACATGCATACATACATATATTACATACACACATACATATACACACATAGGCTACATACAAATTGTCAGACTTGCACGTATTTTTAAACTTCCATTCATCAACATGGAATTCTCTCATTACTCTGGGATGACATACAATGACGGATTGATTAGGACTGATCCATGAATGCCAGTATATATATATATATATATATATATATATATATATATATATATATATATATATATATATATATATATATATGTATATATATATGTGTGTGTGTGTATAATATAAGTTAGGTAAAAATACAAAACTTTTGTTTTTGTGGATACATTTTAAAACACAGATCTGTGTACATGTGGATGAATTGAAGCTTTATATAAAGACGGAAGAAAGCAGGCACTGGCATAATTTGATTTAAAAATTACAAGTCTCGAAATGAGAAAGAGGTTAAAATGATACAAGAGATCTCTTACTCCAAAGATTTCCAAAAGATATCGCGTCGTTCGAGAAACTTGGAGAAGTTCATTGCCGAAGTTTGACGTAAAAACCGGAAAAAAAAAGTCTTTTAGAGCAACTGGTCAGCCTTACTAAGCAGAGAAGGCCGAAGAAAGTTAAAATATAATTTTTTATTCACTGAACTTTATCTGCGAAGGTTTTAGAACTCATAGGTGTTTTCTGGTCTTATTCTCTCTATTTTTGTCTCTCTTCTTGAGATATGAAAGAAAATGCATACCTTATCGTTTTCTCTCTTTAAGTTGACAATTTAAAATTGAAGATTTAGCTGACCATTTTGGAGCAAAAGCTTAATCTATTAGCGCATGATGTCTGGAGGAGAATATTTTGAGAGAGAGAGAGAGAGAGAGAGAGAGAGAGAGAGAGAGAGAGAGAGAGAGAGAGAGAGAGAGAGGAACCTCACTCGAATGAAAAACAAAAGAATTGGGGCAATAGGTGACATTTTAATTTGGTTGCAACATTTCGTTTTGGTGCCTCAAAACATGTTTATTTAAGTCCCGTAAAATTGTAATTGTAAAAATAATGTTTAATAATAAAAACATAAGTAAAATTGTTGTTCCTCGAAATGTAAAAGTGAAAACAACAAAAGAAAAAAAACACAAATTAAGGAAACAAATATATACAAAAACAGCAAACTAGGTACACCTCCCAATCCCCCACCCCCAAACACACACACACATACACACACTACATTAAAAGTAACGGAGGGGTAGGACCCATCACTATTCGAAGTGGGTTTCTTGTGTATGATAGCGGTGGTCTTGGAAATCCTGAGGGTTAACATATCACTATGTTTAACTGAAATGATAAAATTATTTAAATGGAACCCATTCACCTAGCCATCCAGATGCCAGCTCGTGTCGAAATGGCCAAATGGTTCCCGACCAATGATTTCAGTGCCTTCCCTGAAGGAACAGTGACCTAATTCTAGAACCACAAGTAACTTCTCCTCGTGTCTAGTAAGTCCTTTGATTTTAAAATTATTAGAAAACACCATCTTAGAGTTTAACTTGAGTATAACTAAATAAAAATTATATTGTGTATTTCTTGAAAAATTAAGTTTAAAAACCTCGCGGTAAAATAGCATTTTTTCCAACCAAGAAATTGGTTTAGGAGTAAAAAAATACATTCTTATTGATTTGTCTACGCATGCTGAGAACAAGAACCCTAGGATAGACAATAATTCTGAAAGTTCAATCAAACATAATTTCTTCATGGTAGGACCCCTAGTTACTACTTATTTTATGAGGTCGGTAAAGTAATGTTTAAACTATTGAAGTTAAAAGTCGTGTAAGGTTTGCTGTGAAAAGTAATGCCCAAACCTATAAATACTGGTTTACTAAATACTTTTACAAAAAAGCTTTGGTTTCTGAAGCCTTTTGTATACGGCAATCAAGAACAGTGATAAATCAATATAACAGTGATATATATATATATATATATATATATATATATATATATATATATATATATATATATATATATATATATATACAGTATATACACACACTAGCTGACCAACCCAGCACTGCCCGGAAAAACTCTGAATAACAGCCTGCAGGTAGGCCATGAAAACTGAATAACAGTCTACGGGTAGTGGGACGGAAGGGAGGGGAGGGGAGGGAGGGGAGGGGAGGGGAGGAAAGAGGGAAGAAGGAGGGGGAAATGGGAAAGTGAGAAAATAGAGGGGAGGGGGAATGGGGAAGGAGAGGAGGGAAAAGGTAGGGGAAGCGGAAGGGGAAGGTGGAGGGGAGGGGATGAGACGGTGAATGGGAGGGGAAGGGAGGGGAGGGAAGGGAGGAGGAAAGGAAACGGGCAGGGGAGGGGAGGGAGAGGGAAAACGGGAATAGGGACGGGGAAGATAAAGAGAGAGAAGAAGTTACGTTCCCATATTAGAAAAGAGTAGAAGACATCATTGCACAAAAAAAAAAATAAATAAATAAAAAATCATACTTCTAGATACGTGGTCAGGTAGTGTCTATGTATTTGCGTGTATGTAGGGGAGGGGGAAGAAGGTCTGTCTCCCTTTCAACAGCAGACGGACCTTTTATCAAATGTGTGAAATTCACTGCACAACAAACCAAAGGAGATTCGTTCTAGATACGAAGATGTGTGTGCGTGTGTTTGTGCTTGTATGTCTTGCACAGAGATTAATTTGTTTCATAGCTAAAAACGATTCGTTTTGCATGTGCGCGCAGAACGTTCCATTTCACCAAAAAAAAGAAAAAAATCATCTCCGGAAGGAATTTTGATTAATAGCCAGGATGGCTTTAAAACCTGAGCTCCTATGAATATGCAACTGCCTGATAACTAAAAATGCACTGAATTCAAAAGGGGTCCTTTACGTGCAAAGGGTTGGATGTAGACATATCAGCCTTTTGTTGCATGAAAAGTAAGCGAACTATTCGTATGTCTGTGCTTTTGATATATTTCAAATATTTCGGTACATTTATTCATGTACCAAAAGGGGTCCATTTACATATTTGAGACATACAGGAAATAGCTTTTCATTTAAACAGTTTACATACATTACATAATACTGTGTTTATTCCTACAGACGGGCGTTGTATGATAAAATTAAAAAAATTAATCACCCGAAGGTGGGAATTTGTGCAAATAGAAAATGAAAATAAAAATACAAACTGATTCATTTCAAAAAATGAAATCTCTTACGGAGCAAGATTTTGGTTTCAATTTCTTTTGCTGAGTTTCCTCCCTACATTATGATAATTAAAAGTAAGCATGAAGGAAGGAAAATGATAAGAAAATATGTAAACATGTAATAATAATATTTCGATTTGGTTGCCAACTGGAGACATACACAGAGGCGGGAAAGAGAGAGATAACATGCAACTTTAATTCAGGTTTTGTTTTTAGGTAATTGTATGTTTGCGTGCAAAAAAGGCTTTATCACGTTCAATAAAACAATTGAAAAGTGTCACAAGCATTTAACAAAAAGAACCTTTTTTCTGAAAGTTTTATATTTATCTCAGATCGATATCCAATTTTACATATTGCAAGGTTTAGGCGTGTTGTATCTTTCTAGACTAAAGCATGGCCAAAAATCAATAAGCATTACTGATTAATTGCTCGTTTTCGGTTTTGATTATCAACTTTTACAAGTCATTCATTATAAAATGCTGTAAATATCACCCGTGCCCCGTGCTTATAAAGAAAATTAAAAACCATCATTTTTTGCTTATATTTGGCAAGTCATAATTTTACTAATAATTTTTATGAATGACTTGGCTTATAAAATATACAAATATTTTAAAAATACATGTATATATATATAGTGTATATATATATATATATATATATTATAATTTTATATATACGTATATATATATACTAAATATATATATATATATATATATATATATATATATATATATATATATATATATATATATATATATATATATATTTCATTCACACCGAACCTCAACATAGCTCTAGCTAAGCCAGCGCATACTGTTTGTTACTTTGTTAGCAAAAAACCTTTTAAACGAATGAATCCAGACAATTACAGTCTCGACGCTAAAAGGTTTCGGTAAAATTTGCATTCGAGAAAAAGGAATTATGAAATGGCCGTAATGGAAGGAAGTCAGCGAAATATCAACATGGGTGAGATTATGAATATTTCTACCGTTCGTATTCTCTCTCTCTCTCTCTCTCTCTCTCTCTCTCTCTCTCTCTCTCTCTCTCTCTCTCTCCGTGTTATTAACAACCGTAGAGAATAAGAAGAACTTGAATGACCCATAACATCTGCATTTTAAACACTGGCGTGAATAAGATGTACATTAACGCTAAGTGGAAGGATAATTTCAGAAGATCATGGGCGCATATTCACACTGTTCATAATCCGTGTTAAATTTAGGAAGGACTCTCTTCACGCTGGCTACACGGTCTTGATTAGAGCGTGTTGTTACACTGCTAGTTTTGTTAGGAAAACAAGATGATATTTTTTTAATCAAATAAAAATATAGATGTAAATACATCGGCCACGACCAACGATATATAGTGACCACCAGTCTATTGAGAAAACACTTTTGATTCCATTCGGGTATAAGTTACTCCCAAGGTAAGGTGAAATCGATATGAAACGGAATTTATAGCTTAATATATTTGTAAATATAAAAAAAAATCACGTGCATATAAGTGAGATATGTGTACGTATATATATATATATATATATATATATATATATATATATATATATATATATATATATATATATATATATATATATATATATATATATATAAATATATATATATATATATATATATATATATATATATATATATATATATATATATATATATATATATATATATATATATATATATATATATATATATATATATATATAACAGCTGACCAACCCGTGTTGCCTGAGAATATTCTGAATGACAGTCAAACATTTACTTTAGAAAGTAAGTAACACGTGGTGTGATTTTGATTAACATGTCCCTGCTGAATTGAAACACAGCCCACTAAACCTAAACACACCCCCAGTAAACCAAAACACATCCACCACTAAACCTAAACACCCCTCCCACCAAACCTAAACACATCCTCCACTAAACATAAACACCCTTCTCACTTGACCTAAATGCACACTCCACTAAACCTAAGCACACAGCACCCACAAAACCTAAACACACCGCTCACTAATCCTAAATGCATCACCATTGTACCTCAACTCAACCCAACTATACCTAATCACCCCCCAGTAAACCTAAACACACCTACCACTAAACTTAAATGCATCCCCCACTAAACCTAACCACACGTCCCTACTAAACCTAAACACACCCCCTACTTAACTGAAACACCCCCACTAAACCTATGCACACCCCACTAAACCAAAACGCACCCCCACTGAACTTAATCACACTGACCACTAAGCCAAGACACCCCTCCCACCAAACCTAAACACACCCCTACTAAACCTAAACGCCCCCGGAATCGAAACACACCCCCACTAAACCTAAACACGTCCCCCATTAAACCTAAACACATCCACCACTAAACCTAAACACACCTCCCACCAAAGCTAAACACAACTTCCACTAAACATAGACACCCCTCCCACTAAACCGAAATGCACCCTCCACTAAACCTAAACACACAGCATCCACAAACCCTAAACACACCCCTCACCGAACCTAAACTCACCCCAACTAAACATAAACATACACCCCTACTAAACCTAAACACACCTCTCACTAAACCTTAATGCAACTCCACTGTACCTAAAATCACCCCTACTAAACCTAAACACACACCCCCACTAAAACTAAACATACACCTTACTAAACCCAGCCTAAATGCACCCCCACTAAACCTAAACACTCGCCCCCTGCTAAAGCTAAACACACCACAAAATCTAAACACAGTCCCACTAAACCTAAACACACACCCCACTAAACCTAACCACAAACCCCTGTACCTAAATACGAACCTTGGTACAGAATTAATAATCACAAGAAAGAAAAGCATTTTCAGTAATAAATTTCTATGGTCTCTAGTACATGAAATGAGGTATGATAAACCCGTAGATTTTATTTACCACATAAGATACAAGGGGAAGGGGAAGAGGGTACGGGTTTGAAACATACCCTAATATCTAAGATGGGTTAAATGATGGCCACGTGCCAAACTTTGTATAGATAGGTCAAGCGGTTGGGATTTCTATAAAGCAACTTTGCAAACATACAAACATTCACTTTTATATATAAGATGTATATATACTGTATATAAACCCTTCGTTGCGCCCACAATCTCTCTCTCTCTCTCTCTCTCTCTCTCTCTCTCTCTCTCTCTCTCTTATTCCAGAAGAGAAAATAAAAACTTTGTTCCCCATGAAAGAAAATCGCTGCAACGTCGCCGTTAATGATGCTATGACTTAACATTCTTTTGAAAATTGAAAATATTTCTATCTGAGTTACGCCCAGGTGGCCGTTTTTGGCTAACAACTTTTGGTGCCGAGATATTTTTAAAATGTGCCATATATAATGTACTTTTTGCGGGGCTTTAATCTAGGCATTACAAAGTGCGCTTTTTCATGTTTTCATATTATAAAATCCCAAAGACATCTGTTTTTATGATTAGCTTTTGTTATCTTACAATAATGTATAGAAATAAAAAAATCGGTCTTAAAACCCCAACACAATAATTTTTCGTCTGAAAAACTTAAGAATATTGTCACATAATTAACAAATTGCAATAAACATTAAAAAACATGTCATAAAATATTAATAATAATCCTAACAAGTCAGTAAGTAATGATTAATGATGAAGATACTGGTGACTAATGCAAAAATGATTACAAAAACACTAACAAATAAATATGGAGTATGTTAATATTAATACAACAAATCTATGGATAATGATTAATGGCGAAGATATTTATTAATAAAAAAATCTAAAATATTAATACTGTCTTACATCGTTAACAAACAATAATAAACAAGGATCACGTTAATTATAATTTAAACAAACCTGTGAATGGTGATTAATCGTAAGGCAAAACAAAAATGAAATAATTTCCAAATAATGGATATTAAGAGACCTCGTTAATATACGTCAATAAAGGTGAAACAGATGACGATAATGGCAATCAATGCATAAAAAAATACTCCTTCATTAAATGAAGAAGCATGAAAAAGATGGATAATGGGCAAAAAACTTTTTTTACTCACCAAAATTTGAGAAGTTTCAATCTTGTTTATTATTTTTGCAGAATAATCAGGTGCATTAATATATAATCAGGCAGAGGCCATCAACAAGGAATGAGAGAGGCCGGTAATGCTGAAAAAACCACGCCACAATTTGCCTTAGTAGCACGCCAAGCTATCAGAGGGACGAGAGCATGGAATTGGTCACCCAAAAGTCTGTAGTGACACAGTCGCCGTTACGGAATTTGGCAGTCTTCACGACACTGGAAGCCATCGGCATTTTATTACTCTGTGCCTTTTGTTCTTGGTCAAGACATCAGTTCCCACCAACCATCCGTCAACGTCAACGAGAGTTTTCGTGGGCCACTCACTGAGGTGAAACTCCAAACTGTTTGTATACGACTGCAGTGGCAGGAACAAACTAGCACAAGTTGTGTTCTTGTACGACCTGTTACTTTCCTGATGTTGGGATTCGTGTCCCTCAGGTCCTTTACTGTTGTCCCTCCTTCAGACGACTTTTCCATAACAACCTGGATCCACATAGGCCTAGCGTTTACTGCATGCATGGAAAGGAGGGCTTTTTTGGAGATTACTATTTCTTTGCCTTTGAAGTAACCTTCTTGGCTGGAACAGTTTTCTTAGTACCAGCCATCTTAATAAAGCTTCGTAAGACAGGGCAAGGTTTTGTTTTATTCATTTTAGCAGCATTAGCAACTCATGCTTCTGGTCTACTAACAGCATTTCCTCCTTTTTCCTGCTGCACTGGGTGTTCAGCCTCATTAGGCTAATAGAAGGTACCGCAGGATGGAGACCCGAGTTGATGGTGACACTCATAGATATAGGCTATACAGTGACACTGGCTTCAAAACTGACGGGTGGGGCACACATACCACACATGTAGGGCTGCTAAAGACATAAGTGGATGGATCATCACATTCTGTATCACTATCACTGCCACAGGGATGCGCCCACTCAACACCACCTGTCGTGTCACTGTCACCAGAATTGTGATTGTATGGTATAATGGTGTTTCTCATTCATTTCATAATAGGCTACTAGCCTTCCCTCATCCTTTTCCCAACCCTACTTCTGTTTTAGGCAATAGCAATGTTTTCCTCTTCACCCTCACTTATCATAACAATGCCTTGCGCATTAACAACACTGCCACCTAGAATTGTTACCGGAAAAGGTTCTTGATCATCACTAGTATATCATCAGAACAAGAAACATCATCCAATATGTCTACCTTAACCGTCGAAGCCACGATGCACAAAGCTCTTTTCATTTTCGCTTTTTGTGACATTACCCGGGATTGCCCACAATATCAATTACTTCCGTAGAGTCTATGTTGTCTAAACTCACTATAGCGGAAATATTATCACTCGAAGACCAAAAATACCTACGATAATAGCGATAGAGTGTTCATTTCCGAAGGCATCAGGAGCGTTCGGCGGCGGCTGTTATTGTTCTGAGCGCCGATTGGCTCTCACAGTCGCACGTCATAGTAGTTTATATGATAGTTAAACATTATAACGGCTCTCCAGGAATGTGGTGCGGATTAGTTTGTAGGCGGCGTAACATGGCGTATAGCATTATTCTCGATGGGTGAAGAGAGGTGAAACTCTACTAATGACTTGAAATGACATGATTATTTCTGCATCGTCCAAAACCTCAGTCGTGTAGTATTAGTTTTGAGCATGGCTTCACATTTAAATATTTTAAGACAAGCTGACAATAACTTTAGTCACATCTGGTGCTGCTGTTATCTCTTCTCCTCCCGTTCAGGTAAAACGACTGCACTCAACAACCTATATTTTAACGTCCAAGCTGTTTTGAACAATCACCAAGGTTACCTAATGGATGACTCACTGCTTAGACGCTCGAGTAGGTTACCTCGTTTAGCTTCCCGGAATGATACAACTACCTGAATTACTGAGTTACCCATCATAGA